>NC_030422.2:28142599-28305099 GCF_001660625.3 Ictalurus punctatus
TAGTCATTAATTAGCGCTGCGTCTGTTCTGTGAGAAACGAGTAGGGGTTAAATGTGTGCCTGGTGTTTCTTACGGTGTTAATTAACGGTGCACCTGAGCACGTTACATTAAGTGCTAGACTGGTTTTATTGCAGTGTGACGATGATGCAATGTGGAAATACAACACGGACCTGATACATGTGTACTGGATGGATGGATGGATGGATAACGAAGACCATTCTTCTGAAAGAGTTTCCCTCAGTTGGTGTTTTGATGATGCTTGATGGGTTCACGATTAGAACTCTGTCTAAAGCGTCGCTCCAAAATCCCCCACAGCTGTTTTGTAGATGTGTTGAGTGTGAAGGCCATGGCATATGAGTTTCAGCGAGTCCTCGTGCCCGTGTGGATGGAGGCGGAGTCATGATGGAGGTGATCAGTCAGAAGAACTTTGCATTCATTTACAGTGATGCAGATTCATGTTCTGGTCTGATAGGATGTGCTGTTGTAGCTCATTCACCTCAAGATTTGACATGTTGTGCATTCCAAGGTGCTTTTCTGCTCACCACGGTTGTAAAGAGTACTTATTTGAGTTACCGTAGCCTTCCTGTCATCTTGAAGCAGTCTGGCCATTCTCCTCTGACCTCTCTCATCAACGAGGCGTTTTCCGAACACTGTTTTTCGCTCCATTTTCAGTTGTGAAAATCCCAGGAGATCAGCAGTTTGAGACCCTCTGAGACCCACCAACAACCACGCCAAGTCCCTGAGATCACATTTTTCCCCATTGTAGTGTTCGGTGTGAAGATGAACTGAAGCTCTTGACCTGTAGCTGCATGATTTTATACACTGCTACATGACTGGCTGATTGTTCGAATGTGTGCTTATTCGTAGTTTATCCATCCATACATTTTCTATACTGCTTATCCTACAGGGTCCTGGAGCTTATTAGAGGGAGCATCGGGAGCAAGGTGGGGTGCCAGTCCATCGCAGGGCACAATCACATACACATTCATACACTACGGACTCTTTAGACACGCCAATCAGCCTACCATGCATGTCTTTGGACTGGGGGAGGAAACCGGAGAACCCGGAGGAAACCCCCGCAGCACGGGGAGAACATGCAAACTCCACACACACAGGGCCACGGTGGGAATCAAACCCCCGACCCTAGAGGTGTGAGGTGAAGGTGCTAACCACTAAGCCACCGTGCGCCCCCCGAGTTTATAGTTATAGAAAATATGCCATATTTATGCCATGTTACACCAATGAAGTTTTAAAAAGAAGTTAGCGAAGTTAATATGCTTATTTTCTTCATAATTACAGCAAACTTCTTGAGCTTCAATTTAAGCAGGAAGGAAATGAAACATGAGATTTTTTTTTTTCCTATTTACGCCTTTGATCTTAAATTCCATTTGAATTTTCCGGTTCCACCTAAAGCTTATTTATTTATCAGCACATCATTAAAATGTGTTTTCTGCCTCGCTGTGCTTTTTGATGAGATACAGGATTAAACCATTTGCCGTGACAAATCAGATTCTTCTCCTTTTTTTCTTCTTCGCCTTTTGAGCTTAATGCTTACGCTAATGAATGAAGACTTTACTTATAAGAAAGACAGTATTCGATATAATATAACCAATTATCATCTGTTTGATATCCTGTGTCAGTTCAGTCATAAACCTATAAAAGTGCTGCGGTGCTGAAGGTCCTCGGTTCACAGAGGCAGGAAAATGAGCTTTTTCCCAAGTCACATGACCTCTTTCACAAAACTCCTGTCAAGGGCCGAGTATTCTTCAGAGGGGAGGGCGGGACAGCGAGGTGAAGAGAGAGGAGAGGAGGAGAGGAGTGTTCCCCATCCTGATCCCATCCCTGCTGTCAAGACAGCTGACATGAGAGACTCAGGGACCAAAGGCTTCGCAGCTCTGGACACTGACCTACTTCTCTCTCCAATTCCCAATTTCCAAAAGGAGTTCTGCTCGCCAGACGACATCCGGCATCGCCCCTTTTCAGCCTAGCTCACTCTCTATCACACACACACACACTCACACGTGCACACACACGCATCTCAATCAATGTTGTTTGAAGTTCTTGACATCTGGAGTCTTTATCGCATCCACAACAGATTGTTTGGGCCAGTTGTTAACATAAAAAGTGTTTATGAGACTGTTTTAGGCGATTCTTTGAGGAACACTTTATCCTCTATTAACAAGATGCAAATAAAAAAAATGCTGAGCAACATTTTTTACAACGTTTTTAATTTGATTTCTTTTGATTTTATGCTTGATATTATTTTCTTCATGATTACATATTTGTATATTTAATAATTAATTTTATTTTATAATCATTTTTTTCATTCTTTCCTCGCTTATTATAAATACCGCGTCAATATTTATTACTATTTGAATAGTTTATTTCTTCATTTCTGAGGTATTTTTTGTATTCATTTTGCTTGATTTTCATATTATTTTTTTTACTTTTATTTTTTTATGTATTTATTTATTTTAATAAATGTTTCTTGTGTTAATATAAAGCACTCTTAAACTCGCATGATTTTTATTGTTATATTTTCTCATCATGCCACCCAGGCTGTCGTATTAAAAAAAAAAAAGAAAACAAACAGCAAAGCGCGTGTCTCATTTGATAGCACTGCAACTCGGTTCCGTGCCAGCTGAGTGTGATCCATCCAGCAGAGATTGCAGGAAGTAAAAGCAGAAAAGTGCTGACGGAAATCTGCAGTGACCCTTGATTTCATTAAGCTAATGAAATGACATTAGGCTGCACTTAGCCTGGATTACAGGCGTCTCCAGTACTGTAGTCATGTCTGGAGGTGATTCATCTGCACTGTTGCACTCAGAGATCAAACTGGTGGCACCTCAACACACGCTGGACGTGTAATGGTTTGCTTTAAGTCTCCATTTATTCATTTTCAGCACAGCATACTGATTCGACATTTAGTATGCTACAATTTGGCTTTTAGACATACTCATGTTTGGCATACTAAAAGAAATTACAGCCGAGGAAACTTATTTAGGATGCTTTTACAGCTATTAGTCCACACCAAGCTGAAATTCTGGTTTGTTTGCTTAATTAATTAACTGAAAAAGAAAAAAATAAGAATAAGAAGTTTAAAAAAACAAAACAGTGATTGAGGGCCGTGTAGGAATGAAAACACTCATGAAAATGTACCATTCATTGGTCAGAAATATGGCAACAGAAAAATATGAACAAACTTTTGCCACGTAGATGTAGAAATTGTAAAATAACTATGCATAAAACAAATAAAAAAATATGTATATACTGTAAATAACTAGTTTAAAAAATTTTGTGCATCACATACGCCGTTACTTTTCTCTGTTTACACTGGTCCAAACCTCAAAAACCCCTGCGATGGATTGGCACCCTGTCCAGGGTGTACCCCGCCTTGTGCCCGATGCTTCCTGGGACAGGCTCCATGGTTCTCCGTGACCCTGAAAAGGATTAAGCGGTATAGAAGATGGATGGATGGATGGATGGAAAAATCAAAAAAACATTTCACGCTGGGCTTTCCCCCTTTTTTGATGCACCCTTAGAATCGATTTGTACTTTTATGCAAAATGACGCATATTTCTGGTCAATACTTGTAGCTCCGTTTGAGATAAGTGGAAAACGTTTGTCGAGACTTCCGTATATGTCCGGACGTTTCCACAAGCAGCAGCGACTGAGCTTTATCCATCGCTGCTCTTGAGGACCAGCTGTAGCCATAAAGCTGTACAAGCTTGACAAAGATTTTACCGCAGGAATTAAAGGTTATGTTTCAGCAGATCTCTTTAAAGTCAACTAAGCAATTGCGTAACTTCACACACCTCCGACGCTCCCACCTAATGCTCCGGTGCTCCTCGTCCTCTACGAATCTCATCTCTAGTCAAATCCTCCAGAGGTCCATAATCCCGGTTTTAATTTCCCATAGGAAATATGGAGGAAACACACACCAGCTATATCACAGAAATTAAAAGACAGAAAAAAAGCAGAGGGAAAGAAACAGTGGTGTGACATGGAGTGAAAGCCTACAGGAAGCATGTAGAAAAGGAGAAAGGCAGAGTGTGAGGTTTTAGTGGTGGATATACTGGCACTGTTATGGGTTGCATAATTCATACCCGGCATAGTTACAGGTTGCATTTTTATTTTTAAAGCTATGTAACATTGCACAAGTTTTGCATATTACCTATTATGTTCCCGCACAGATACAAAACAGCTTGCACACGTGAATCTCTCCACAACCTCCACTCTCCAACTCTCTATGATTCCAGAGTTTTTGCTTTGACATCTTGACCATCATAGTGGCTTTGAAGTAACCAGAGCTTTGAGAGAAACAAGCTGTATGGTTCAAACTGTGATAAATCAGCACTAATGACATGACTAAATGGTCACATCACTCTGTGGTTCCACAGCAGCTGGCGCAGTACATCTGCTCAAAAACCTTCCACTAAAGGTGACATTTACTTTGAAGCACAGGCAAGCAGGTGAGTGAATTGTCTGCATCATCGATGAATGTTCAGGGGGAGTGCAACAGCCCTCTGCTTGAGGTCATCACTGGCAACAAGATACAAATGTATGAAAAGCATCTATGGTGGCACTATGTGTGTATGGACTACATTCAGAATCACTGTAACCTCAATGAAAGTAACTAACTTTTTCCTGTACATACTTTGGCTTTCCCATGGCACCACTTTCTAGAGCACCTGCTGCTGCTTGAGAGTTCACCTGGCTGCTTGGAGACTTTGCTTGACTTTTTTTCACCACACCATTGTGGTGGACCACTACATTGTCATAATTGGTCTTCCGGTCCATGCATCTCAGAGAAGCTTGTCCCTGTGAGCTCGGAGTTTTCCAACATGGGAAAGCTTGGCATAGTCATTTGCTCAAATACCCTTGTATGACCCCTCCCTTCTTCCCATCCCGTTGATGCCACGCAAGACTTTTCAGGCCAATTTTTCTGGGCACAAAGAATTTTTCAATTCATGGACCTCACCACCGGGCACCATTTTAAGAATGATTTTAAGATGAGAGTCATTACCCCCCCTTATTTTTTTAATCATACTGTATCTGCATTCTTTTTTTAATGCAGTTTGGTCTTAAGAACATGAGAACCTGATCTTTATTCTAGTCCTCGATTTTCTTCCTGTCTACATAGATTGTGTACTTGTTGGGAGCTCTTTCCTGAGAGAAAATCTACCTCCTTCTGGACTCTATGGAGCTCTCAGAGCCAAGGATCCCAAATACTTGATCAATTGGTCAGAGGACATGATCAAGGAACTTTCTGATACCAATCAAGCTTTGCTAGCACATCCGTGCCTGGATTCACCTATTGCCCTCATGACTGTGCTATAGCCTTCTTCAGCCAGTGATTCCACTCTGGTCAATAGAACAGTGCAACTCACTGACCATGAGCCTTGGCCTTAAAACTTCCGTCCTCCAGGTCTACCATTCACAGCATCTGTTGACTGTAAACTACTGGTCAGAGCTGTGGTCTGCCCACTTACTGCTGAATCTAGATTAGTACAAAATGTCTGCTGTCCAGTTTCCTAACCTAGAGATATAGGTTTACCAGATATCAATCAAAGGGCATTAAACATCATCTTTAGTCAAGCCAGTGTTTACTTCTAAATTGCAGTCTACATTACACTGCCTTTACATTTGCTCATTGGCTGATGCTTTTATCAAAAAGACAACTGAAACCGGGTACAACTGAGCAGTTGAAGGTTAAGGGTCTTGTTCAATGATCATTTCAACTTGTTGATACTGGGGTGTCGATAAGCCTTAACCACTGAGCCGCCACATATTTGGCATGCCTTCAGGAAAGCGGGCAAAGATCTGTTGCCACGTCAAGATGCTATAAATGTTGACCAAGTTCACTGTTTGGACAGTAGACCAGGTGGGCCACCTTTCACCTTTCTAAGGCTGCTTACATTGATGGATAGTGTGCTCCTGGTGCCATCAACAACTGCTGATGGTTGGCCTGGTTTAGACTCCCATTCAGTGTCTCTTGTGACTAGTGGAAGCAATTTTCTTAGAATTCTGGAACAATTTGCCAAGAACCTTAAGATGACCAGCATCACGAGGATTCTTCCATAGTGTTTAAGGCCAGCAACTTTCCTAGCATGCCCACTCAAATTCAGTTAATTTTGTGAATTGTCTGTCATAATGCACATTGTGAAACTCTATAAAGGCTTGTTTGCATGCACTTTAACTCACAATACAGCATTTGGAGCAACACTGATAGTTGGCTTGGCCTGAATACATTACAAGCCCACATAGAATCAATTTGTCCTGTTCTACTATATCATAACCCAATGCTGTTTCTCCAGTTTTGTCGGCAAGCCTTTCTGCTCTACCTGATCATGGGCCTTGCACACAAACTGAACAACTTGATGAGAATTAGGACAGTTTTTATGTATCCTGCTGGGATCAGTATATCACCAAACACTTGAATATTAGTTACTGATGTATACACCAGCATAGGTAGTGGTTGTGTAGACTTTGGCTTTTATGTACGTATCTAAAAAATGGCATGCACGTGTGTTTTTCACACTAACTTGACTATGTAACAATTGCAGTCATTGCTGCATAGCCAAGGGAGTCCAACAAGACAACATAGCTTGATAGAATCAGGTCCTTCTCCCAGTTCTCAGTTTCACACAGACACCCAAGCATCTAAGAAGGTGACATGTGGCAATGGAAGAAGAGATGCTGGCATGTTGACTGTTATGTCTGCATACATGATGTGGGGCTTCAAACATGCCACTGGACCTACAGGACAGATGGTAGAAATTCAACATGTACAGCATAAAGCATAACCCATACACATATATGACATACAGTGGTGCTTGAAAAATTGTGACCCCTTTAGAATTTTCTATATATCTGCATAAACATGAAACATCATCAGATTTTCACACAAGTCCTAATAGTAGACAACGAGAACCCGATTAAACAAATGAGACGAAAATATTATACTTGGTCATTTACTTATTGAGGAAAATGATCCAATATTACATATCTGTGAGAGGTAAACGTATGTGAAGCTTTGTTTGCAGTATCTGGTGTGACCCGCTTGTGCAGCAATAACTGTAACTAAATATCTGGGGTAACTGTTGATCAGTCCTGAACATCGTTTTATTCCGTTCCTCAGTGTAGAACAGATTCAACTCTGTGATGTTGGTGGGTTTCCTCACATGAACTGATTGCTTCAGGTCTTTCCACAAGATTTCTATTGGATTAAGGTCAGGACTTTGACTTGACCGTTCCAAAACATTAACTTTATTCTTCTTTAATCATTATTTGGTAGAATGACTTGTGTGGTTAGGGTCGCTGTCTTCCTGCATGACCCACTTTCTCTTCAGATTCAGTTTATGGACAGAAATCCTGAAATTCTCTGGTATAATTCAGAATTCATTGTTCCATTGATGATGGCAAGTCGTCCTGGACCAGATGCAGCAAAACAGATCCAAACCATGATACTACCACCACCATGTTTCACAGATGGGATAAGGGCTATGGGATAACATAGCCCTTCTTGTTGAAACCAAAAATTCTATTTTGGTCTCATCTATTCACAAAATATTTTACCAACAGCCTTCTGGCTCGTCCATGTGATCTTTAGCAAACATCAGAAGGGCAGCAATGTTATTTTTGTAGAGCAGTGGCTTTCTCCTTGCAACCCTGCCATGCACACCATGGTTGTTCAGTGTTCTCCTGATGGTGGACTCATGAACATTAACATTAGCCAATGTGTGAGGTCATTAGTTGCTTAGAAGTTACCCTGGTTCCTTTGTGACCTCGTGGACTATTACACGTCTTGCTCTTGGAGTGATCTTTGTTGGTCTCCACTCCTGGGGAGGTTAAGTCTTGAGTTTCCTCCATCTGTACACAATCTGTCTGACTGTGGATCGGTGGAGTCCAAACTCTTTAGAGATGGTTTTGTAACCTTTTCCAGCCTGATGAGCATCAACAACTCTTTTTCTGAGGTCCTCAGAAATCTCACCGATCAACCATGTGTTGTGAAGGAAGGTCAGACTCTGATAGATCCCTGTTCTTTAATTAAAACAGGACGCTCCCTCACACCTGATTGTCATCCCATTGATTGAAAACACCTGCCTCTAATTTCACCTTCAAATTAACTGCTAATCCTAGAGGTTCACATACTTTTACCACTCACAGATATGTAATACTGGATCATTTCCCTCAATAAACAATTGAGCATGTATAATATTTTTGTCTCCTTTGTTTAATTGGGTTCCCTTTATAATCTATTAGGACTTGTGTGAAAATCGAATGATGTTTTAGGTCATATTTACGCAGATATATAGAAAATTCGAAAAGGTTCACAAACTTTCATGCACCACCGTATACACCACAGTGCTGTTGAATTCTTGCTTCTTTTTATGTACCATTTTTGGAAGGAGTCTCCAGTGTCGGGGTTTTGTAACAGCCAGAGATAAAGCTGTTGCATTGAAATTTATTTCTGATTTTATCACGTTGCTATCTACAATCTCTCATTAGTAAGCTATCCAACTGACCTGAACTGTTCCTGCAACGCTTGGCGATGAGCACTAATGATTGACCATTAAACTTGGAAGCGCCGGGGCGCAGTGCCATTAGTCCACTTTAATAACCCATGCAAATGGGACATGGCATCACAAACATGTAATGAGTGAATCTGTTATGTATGGCGAATGGTTCTGTGTATGTGTGTGTGTTTTCGTTTTATTACTGCATCATTAGATTAATTTAGTGTTGCATAATGGGTTCTACATGTTCAGAAACAAACCTATAATTAACTCAGGGCACAGGGCAGTGTAGCAGCTGATGATGGAGTGGTACAACACTGGTATGAGTCCCATTTGGGAGAAAAAGCTTCTCCAACACACACACGTTGGGGGAGTCTCTTCAAACAGACACACGAGGTAAATTAACATGAACAAAAAAAGATATTCATTTCATATAGAGTATAAAATTGAATACACTAAGCTCATCGGAGTCTTCTAGCCTGAAGGTGAAAGAAACCAAACTTCATGAGAATATCAAGCTTTTTCCATGAACATAAAAGTTGTTTTATTCATGTATAATGTTTTCAATCAGTGTCTCGCGCAGTATCCCCCCCCCAACCCTGTTAATGTGAGGTGTCATCTCATTTTCCATGTCAGCTAAGTGTGACTTACGCATCAGAGACAAAAAAAAAAAAAAAAAAACAATGTCAGAAAAGTGTTCAACCGTGATTTATCTTCCAAAGCAGGCTTATTGTGTTGACACTTCCATGCATGCATACTGTATGAATGTAAATGTGCACGCAGGTTGTCTTTTAAACATGTCCAGATTGGGATTCACAGCTCACGAATTCGGATAGCACTTCAGCATTTTGAGGTTGGCTGTCGCATCCAAAATACAACAATTAACAGATTGAGGAAACAGTGTCATTACTGTTCAAAAATTAGCTCTGCATTTACTAAAAGCGAGCGAGCCAATTAGAACTACGACATAAAGTTTTCCTGCTAAGAACTCCTTTTATTTACTGAACCCATGATTATAGTGATTTATTTTTTTTTTTACTACAGTTTCTCTTGAGCTTCCACTTGGAACAGTTCTGACCTTTCTAGAGTTCATTTACTTCTTTTTTTATTTATAGTATCAAGACCAAGATGAAACGTGAACGCTAGACTTAAATCTGCAGGTGATGTTTTTTTTTAATCGATTACTTGTGACAAAACAAACCAGTGCATTTGCATCTACACTGTAAAACCGGATCAGTTCGTTTAACTCCCCCAAAAAAATTTGAGGAAACTAATTACCTCAAAATTTTTTAAGTTGATAAATCAATTTTTTTTTTAAAGCCAAATACACTTAAATATAATACAAATTCATTTTAAATGACAAAGTTTGAGTTAAATTTGTGTTACATTTAAGTGTATTTGGCTTAAAGAAATTGATTTATCAACTTAAAAAAATTTGAGGTAATTAGTTTCCTCACTTTTTTTTTTTTTTTTTTTGGAGTTAAATGAACTGATCCGGTTTTACAGTGTAGCATCGTACGGAAGAGGTTACAAGATTGAGGTTACAAGAGCGTTCCGTTGATTTTACCATATGTGTAACGTGTGCTGAGTGAAGTGAAAAATTTGAAAAATTAAGGTGCTTTATTAGGGTAAAAAAAAAAAAAAAAAAGAAAATCATGGTTAAACTTTATATTGAGGTGCAACAGACAGGTAGATAACAAAAAAAAAAAATCGCATGCAGGTCAAAACGAGGTAACACAACTATAAAATAAGGCACTATGGAAAGAAGGCTTGGACTGAAGGGTTCAGAAGGGTACAGACAGGGTGTAAATAGGAAAGCTAGCATGGAACACTGAACAGGTGAACACAGTGAGGTAATACACCAATGACCGGACAGGGGACAGAGACAGGACTAGAACCATAATAAAAACAAGATGTCAAGATGTTTATTTAAGAAAGTTTCAACGCTTTGTAGTAATCAGAGGTTAACTGTAACTATGTTTTCCTATATAGGAAAGGAGCCTTTTGGGTTTCTTAGTAAAATGACAAACTGTATTTTTTTTGTTTATTAACTTTTAAGAGATTAAGAGAGATTAAGGAGATTAAGAGAGAGAAACAAAGAGAGGCTGGTAAGCTATAACATGAACAAGTGATAACATGAACTAACTTGTCTCGTGGAAGTTCCACGCCATTAAATGCAACTATAAATGGGTAAAAAGTACTCTTTAATAAATTCTTTTTTTAAAATTTTTTTTAATTGTCTACATTGACAAATTGCTGAGGGATGAGGTGGTACCGGTAACTGCTTTGCGTATGAATGTGTTAATGAATAAGTCCATTTTGGTTGGCATTATTTGATGATTTTTTTTTTTTTTCCAATTTATTTAATTATTTTTAATGAAATATCTAAGAAAAGTGCACACACAGGTTTTTGCAGCTCGGGTCTGGTTCCAAGAGGGTGCGTGATGAGGCAGGATGGGCCTCGATGTCTGAAATGTGGCCATTATGTTGAAGAGTAATTAATAAATCATTTGCATATGTTGATCCGGAGCACTGGTTCTGTTCTAAGGATGAGAAGCACCTGAGGGGCGCAATAGCAGCAGACAGCATGCGGGCACAGGGAGAAAAAAAAAACGCTCCTTTGCTTTTTACTCAGAAAACACTCGCAACTAATTAGCCTCTAATTGCCAATATTTTGGCAGGTGTTTGCAGTGCCCAGGTGGAAAGAACTCATCATGGCAATCCTCGAGTGATGCGTTCTCTCGTCCGGGGCAGCTTGCAGTGTGGGATGATAGATTAACGAGGATTCCATCATCATTAATGTGAGCGCTAAGCCTGCACCGTGTTATTAATGCCATTAAGCTAACAATGGAAATCAACCACTGGGCGCCGTTAGATAGCGTTGGGTTGCTCACCATTATGAAACACACTGAAGTCCCATTAGGAGCTTGAAATTGGCAGGAGATTTTGGTTCTATGCTATTTTATATATTAGGTATCTTTTGCTGTACTCTGTGATGATTTAAGAATTAATATGTGTGTAAAATTGTTCTTATACACAAAGTCAAGTTTGCACTTCTATTTCAAATAAATGAACTTTAGTGAGATTTTTTTCCCTTTAAAATAATTTTTTTTTTTTAAACTTTTTTTTTTTAAATAGACTGATTTTAGTAGCCCTATAAAAGTTCTTCCAATATGAAAAAAATGAGGGCGCTAATGAGGGCGTTTCTTTAGAGCGAACAAAAGAACACATATTTGGTTTCCTAAATAACGTTTTAACTAATAGATATTGGTTGGTATTGGCACCCTGTACAGGGTGTACCCCGCCTTGTGCCCGATGCTCCCTGGGATAGGCTCCAGGTTCCCCGTGACCCTGAAAAGGATAAGCGGTATAGAAGATGGATGGATGGATGGATGGATATTGGTTGGTGCCACAGATGTGATGGAAATGTGATGGAAACTGATTGTTTTACTTACTGTGTTAATAATAAAGATGGACTGGAAGGGAATCTAACATGGTGTCCAAAAATATGAAATAAGGGGGCCTTCTTTGGATAGTTTGGAGAGATAATAAAAGGGAAACCTTTTCTAAAAGGGAAAACCTCTGCTGTAGGGTTAGAGATGGATGGATGGATGGATGGATGGACAGATAGATGGATGGGTAGGTGGATGAGTATATGGATGGATGGGTACAGAATGATGGTAGCAGCAGAATGAATTCTGAAGCCTACAGAAACAACCTGTCTTCCAATATACAGAGAAATGCATCCAATCTAATTGGGAGGAACTTCATCATGCAAGACAAAGACCCCAAAACACACTGCCAACTCAACAAAGGACTTCATCAAGGGGGAACAAGTGGAAGGTTTCAGACTGCCCAAGTCTATCACCAGACCTTAACTTAATTGAGCATGCATTTCACCCCCTGAAGAGGAGACCCCCGAAAGAAACAACAACTAAAAGAAACTACAGTAAAAGCCAGGAAAAGCATCACAAAAAAAAAAAAAATCTTTTTGTGATGTCAGTGGGTCGCTGGTTTCATGCAGGTATTTCAAGCAAGGGACATGCAACTAAATATTAGAAAATAAAATCAGAAGGTCATGAGGTCAAACCCCAGCACCGCCAAGCTGCCCTTGAGCAAGGCCCTTAACCCTCAACTGCTCAGCTGTATAAATGATATAAATTTAAGTCGCTCTGGATAAGGCGTCAGCCAAATGCCATAAATGTAAATATGTTCCTATACTTTTGCTCATTTAGAAATTGGGTAGTCTGCCACTAAAGGTGCCATGTTCAAAGTTGTTTAACACATCTAGATGTAAATATCAGGAAATGAAAGCTGAAATTTTGATCTATTGTCTCATGTTTGATCTCAAATCCAAACATCTTCAGTGTATAGCAAAAATAAAAGAATTGGCCTTGCTGTTCCAATACTTTTAGAGCAAACTGTATATAGTAAATCATTTTAGACTAATATCTAATATCATGACCCGCCCCTGAAAGGGTTTTGGAGCTACAGCCCAGGAGCTAAACTTGAACATGAGTCCTCCAGAGGAATTGTTCCTGAAGTCTATGGCTATGGTTCTTACTAAAGTTCCTAAAGTTCTTAACAAGTTCTTGCAGTGGAAATACTCTCAATATGTATCAGAGATTCATTAGACGGTTCAACACCGACTCCTTATGAAAATTATGAGGTGAACTACAAAATTGCTAATTCATCAGTGACTCAATTTTCCTGCATGATTTCCTGTGGACTGTTTGCAGCACATCTCCAAACTGTCACACCCAAGACTTGCGTATTCAAATATAAATTCGTGGACCAACGTAGCTTTTAAAAAAATATTCAACCCTGGAGAGCTTACTTAAATATTGAGCCAAGGAGGGGTTTTTTTTCCCATCTTCCCCAGCATCGTTGACATTTTGGCAGTGAGACCACATCAAACTCTTATGATTCCCCTAAGAGTTTACACCCCTCCCCCTTATTCCCGATAAAGTGCTGAGCAAGCAGAATGCCAAGCACTTGATGAAGAGAAATGGAAAGCACACAGCCACAGCCAGACATCATTAGAGCACATCTCTCATTTCCACATGTAGGAATGTACACAGATGTCTAATGGGGGAAAGGAACGGAGTCTGGCTGTTCGGCGTGCAGGTTAAATCCCTACTCAGTGCTCGTCACTGATGTCTAGGCACATGAAAAATGACACGGCTAAAAAAACATACCTTTGCAAGCAGGGAACAGAAACGGTGAAGGATCTCGTGGATGCTGCTGTTGTAGTTGGCTAAATATTACATCCTGCAGCACCATGAACTATTCAGCACATCACTAGGTAGATAGGAGATGTGTAGTTTGATGGACAGGAAGCGGATGTGTGTTTAAATGTGAGCAGTCTCAGGGCTCGGTAGCCATAATGTTTTACCTCCAGGTGGGTATGTATAATGTAATACAGTACCGAACCCAGATATTTCTATATAATACACTGTAATCCTTCAGACATGATGTTGCATCCCAATGTATACAGTGCCTCGTGGTCGGAAGTTTACGTACATTCATCATGCATGTGAATGTCATGGCAATATTGGGCTTTCAATAGTTTCTTTGAACTTTTCTTTTTCCTGGGGTAGAATGACTGTGCAACGTAGATATTTAATAAATCAAAAAACAAGAATTTGCTTCAATTTAAAGTTTTCATTTATGACAATGGCACATACAGGGTTAAAAATATACACACGACCTAATATTTAGTTGAACGTCCCTTGGCAGGTTTCACCTTGAGCAGACGCTTTTCGTAGCCATCAACCAGCTTCTGGCAGAACTCCGCTTGGATATTTGACCACTTCTTCTTGGCAGAATTGGTAAAGTTCAATGACATTTGTTGGTTTCCTGGCCCTAACTTGAATATTAAGCACGGCCCACAAATTTTCAATAGGATTAAGATCAGGATTTTGGGAAGACCATTCCAAAAGCTTAATGTTAGCCTGCTTTATCCATTCCACAACCAGCTTTGAAGTGTGTTTGGGGTCATTGTCCTGTTGGAACACCCAGTTGTGTCCAAGTTTCAACCGTCTGGCTGATGGTTTGAGATTATGCTGAATAATTCTATGGTAGTCCTCGTTCTTCATTATTCCATCCACTTTGAGCGATGCACCAGTTCCACTGGAAGCAAAACAGCCCCAGAGCATAATGGTTGGTACAGTGTTCTACACCTTTACTCCTCCAAACATACATCTGGTCATTGTGGCCAAACAACTCAATCTCTGTCTCATCTGACCATAAAACTTTCCTCCAGATGGCGTTTTCTTTGTTTATATGGTCAGCCAGAAACTTTACACAGACTTGAAGGTGTCGATTTTGGAGCAGGAAGTTCTTTCTTGGACGGCAGCTTTTGAGTCCATGGTGATGTAAAACTCGCTTGATTGTAGACAGTGACGCTGATGTTCCTGCAGCTTCCAGTTCATGGCAGGCCTGTGCCTTGGTGGTTCTTGGGTTTTTCCTGACCATCTGAACTAATTTCCTCTCAGCTGAGGGTGACAGTTTGGGTCTTCTTCCAGACCTTGGCAAAGTGGCTACACTTCCCAATAACCTGTACTTACGTGCGATTGTTTGAACTGATGATGGTGGAATCTGCAATTGTTTAGAAATGGCTGCAAGAGACATTCCTGACTTGTGCAAATCTACCATGCTCTTTATTCAGATCTGCACTGTGCTCCTTGGACTTTCCCGTAGTACTGAGTGTCGGTCAATCCAGTGAGTACTGTCAAACAAACCCTTTATATGTCGGCACAGAGAATCTGCCAGCTGTACTCAATCATGATCACTAACAGGAAAGAAGAGGCCTTGGACATTTTGGAACTTTCAGCACCACTAAATTAATCATCCAAGTGTTTTTATGTATATTTTTCACCGTGTATGTATAATTTTGGTCCTGTGTTGACAGAAAACCCCCCCCAAAAAACGTGTGAACCAAATTCCTGTTATTTATTTATTTATTAAATATGTATGTTGTACAATCATTCCATCCCAGAAAATGAAAAGTTCAAAGAAGCTATTAAAAGCTCAATATTGCCATGACATTCATGTCCATGATGAGTGTATGTAAACTTCCGACTGTAAACTGTCACTCTTCTTATTTTAAATAATTTCGCTATATATATATATATATATATATATATATATATATATATATATATATATATATAAAAAAATTTTTTTGGCCATTTCAATATTAAGGGCTATGTTGTGCAGATTCATGACCTATAATCCCAGTTATGTCCATTTCAGTTCCAGGTTCAGGGTCCTGAAGACTTTCCTGTGGAAAAAAAAAAACAAAATGTTATAACACTGGAGACTCCTTCCATAAGTGTGTAAAATCTCCATACAAAAAGCTTCACCAAATCAATGGCTATACGTCTTTGTTAAATAACAGCACTTTTTTATGTGGCACATCGTGCATACACGTCCCTGCAGAAATGCTTACTATAGAATCTGGTTACTTATTATTGATTAAAAAAAAAAAAAAAAAAAAAAAAAAAATCAATAAAAAAATTTCACCTCCATTTTTATTTGATATAGTTTCAGTCCGGGATATCGCCTCTTCCATTCTGTTGTTCGACCTTGAGCAAGTGCAATGCTCTCAGGCTCTTTCTAGAACAGTCCTTGCTGTTTTCCATGATCCACTGGGAGCAGTGAGGGCTGTGGCACGGCGGCACTGCGCGAGGCTGGCAGCTGATCAAAAGCAAACACGCTTCCTGTGCTCATTCTAATTATAACACCACACACACACACACACACACACACACACACAACTATAAATACAAATAGTTAGTAAGTGATAGCTAGCGCTCGTGGCCTGGAGGAATGCCTAGCAGACAGCATGCTAATCAGGCTACCTTTTGCCATGGGCTATTTAGGGAATAGCGTCTCATCCCACCAATTCCCCACGCTGAGCTACGGAATAAAGGAGGGAAAAGGGCTAGCGAATTCCCACATTGCGCCATTCAAGGACAAAAGGATCTCAGATGGATCTTTATCTTCGCTCTTGGCGAATATCCATACCAATTATAGCAAATACACAAACGGCACACTGAGCGCGAGTCGGAAATGTGCAGGGCACGACGGAGATTACGGACAACGCACACGTACGAGATAAAATGCTTCCTCTGATGTGTTAATGGCAGGAATTTGGTTCTCTGGAGAGCGTTCAGGTGGCAAGAATGATGGTTACACTTAAGATTTGCAGCAATTATTTATAATTCTATTACAGAAACATCATTCTATGTGGCATATGTATGTAGCTTCAACGCATTTAGCACAGCTTTCTGAAGACATTACTCTCGGAAGTCCTCTTCAACCTTAACACGCTCCCTCTCCCTCCCTCTTGTGACAGCGGTCCCTCCAGATCCTGGCTCTTCTCCAGAAGCGGGTAGGGGACGAGCGTCTGGGTGGAGCGAACTCGGGCACAGAGCACATGCTGAGCTCCACAGGAACCTCACACACACACACACACACACACACAAGTTACAAGCCCCTGGCGCTGACATACGCCTCTCAAGGACGCGGAGAAGTGGGCCATCATGCATCTCTCCTGCTCAGTTTTAATACAGGACAGGATGAGTACACTGAACAACAACAACAACAACAACAACAATAACAACAACATAATTGATATGAAGGGTGTAAAATAATCAGTGTTTCTATCTAGTAGATTTTCTCAGTAAAGAATTTGGTCGAAAGACATTGTTTTAAAATGTGCTTCATTAAATTTCTTCCAATATCTCTCAATCAATCAATCTCAGCTCTTCATCTGTCCGTGTCGTCAGAGTCACGCTCTGTATCTTCCTCCCAATAGCATGGCTATAGTGGGATCACACTGTTTTCGGGACACACACCATCGTCTCCCTGCTGCTCTGCCTCTGATCGACCCGTTCCCCTATACTGCTCCTGTAATGGACGCAGACCGAGCAGGACCCCGTCTCCATCATCCATCGGGACATCATGTGCTCTTCCGGTTATCATCTAGGGCAGCGGGAAAGTCTTCCTTCATCGCCACGTCTCCTAAACCGAGCGAGCAGGGGAAACCTGGTGGGCCCAACTTGCCGCTTTTCTAATTTAATGCTCAGCCTGACGTCCTGCTGGATCAATGGCATTATTTTCCTAATACGGTAGCATGGTGAGAGGTGGCAGGCAGGAGGGGGGTTAGTCCCGGTGTGGACCAGGCCACATTGATTTAGACCACGCTGAACTACGTGCATCTTTGGCAGAGCAGTGTATTTGAGGATGATGAAGGGAGTCCTGCGCCAGAGACGAAGCTGGAGAACAGGGCAGGTGCCAGAGACATTGAAAACAGCAATGTTTACAGATTAAATGAAGGGAGAACATATTACAGCAATTAGACACTCAGTTTGAAAGCTGAGAGCTACCTGAACAAATCTTTGGAGGAGGCTGTAATATGTTAAGTGTTTGTGCCATTGATCGGAGTGGCACTTTTACCAAAGTTGACAGGATCCCCCCCACCCCAAAAAAAAAAAAAGAAGAAGAAAATAAACTAAAATGGGGCAAACTATACAATGCAAGAAGATACTGTACAAGATTGTGAAAACACACACAGACACAGTGTGTCATGGTCTGAAAAAAAAAAAAAAACATCGGATGTTGCTGCCACTGAATTCAGGAAAACGACCGTGAAATGTATAAAAATCTGGTTTTGACCATGTGTGTCTATAACATGTTTCACATAAACCAAAGGCTGTAAAAAGATGTATTAATTGCTACAGTGCCTTGAAAAACCCCCTTAAAAGCCAACAGATACATATGGATTACAAATGAAAGTTTGGTATTTGGTGCTGTGCCGTATTTTATTTTAAAACAATGATATTAGCTTCATGAATGAAAATATTATATTAAGTTTGCATAAGTATTCACCCCCTGTGCTGTGGAAGCTCCAAGTTTACACATATTAAAGATATTGCCCTGACAAGAACACAATTGGCCTCTACTGATGATTCATATTGGGCTAAAGACCCCATTAAAACGAGCACCATTGCTCAGAATGTGAATCGGAAGGAAAGCTCTGAAAATTAAACCAAAAGAACATTCTAAGGGAATTAGAGGTAAAGTCATAAACATGCACAAGAAAAGGCTACAAAATAATATCCAAGTGTTTGGAAATCCCAGTGAGCACTGTAGGATCAATTGTGAGGAAATGGAAGCTGCATCATAGCACCTAGGCATGCCTAGACAAGGCCATCCTTCAAAACTCAAGAAGGAAGAAGGGAAGCCACAGAGAGGCCAACAATCACTTTGAAGGAGCTACTGGAGTGAAGGTAGACCAGTCAACAATATCAAGAGTTTTGCTTACAACCGGACTGTATGGGAGGGTGACTAGAAAGAAGCCATTACTGAAGAAAAAACACTTCACTTTATATCTGGAGTTTGCCAGAAAGCAACAGTAAAATGTGGGATAAGGATTTGTGGGCAGATGAGACAAAAAATTTAGCTTTATGGCAAAAATTCAAGAGAGTATGCCATGCAAATCCTATGTGTCCATCCATTCCACAATAAAGACCATCCCAACAGTGTGAAGTATGGGGACAGCAGCAGCGTGCTGTGGAGATGTTTTTTTTCTGAACAGATGGATGATACCGCAAAACAACCTGCTTCAATCTGCTAAAGCTTGGGAGAAACTTCACCATTCAGCACGCCAATGATCCCAAGCACAAGGCCAAAGAGAACACAGGAGTGGTTGAACAACAAAAAGATTTGAAATCTATTTGAAAACTGCGGCCTACAAATGTCATTCAACCAACCTGAAGCAGATCTTCCATGAAGATTGAGCAACAAGTACTCCCAGTGCACGAAGCTAGTAGGAACCTACCCCAACAGACTTATTGCAGCAAATGGTGGTTCTACCAAGTTCTAGTCTGAAGAGGTTGAATAATTAGCATTTTTTCAGTTTTGAATGAAATATTTTTAAGATCCGCTGACAGATAATGAATTTCGACTTGGGAAATGTAGCTACTTTCAGAGCATACTGACTTGAACGATCCGTGAAAGTGTCGTTTGTAATCCAGACAAACCTGATGACATTCAAGGGGGGGTTGAATAAATTTGCCGGGCACTGTACCTTGATAGTTAAAGCCAATTTCAGCCATCTTTGAACATCATCACTTATCACAGTGTACGAGATGATCTCAATAAAATCCTGGTTGAATTCTATAACAGACTGTATGATAATGAGCTCGGTCAGATTATACCAGCCCAGCGCTAACATTTAGCATAACAACACTGGTACACGTCACTGTTTGCTTCCTTGTCTGCTTGCTACATACAATTCCAATTCTAGCAATAGTACATTACATTCAAACCATTACTACACTTACTATGGGCGGTCAGTCATGGCAACATGCAACATTATATCTAGCTATGGCTTCTTTTGGAACTATTCTTATTCGGCAGAGCAAAAAAAAAAAAAACAAACAAACAAAAAAACCCAAATATTTGATAATGTGTCTGAAATGTTTGCACAATCCTATACTGTCTTCCTATTGGTGGATTTTAGACAAGCGTTGTAGCAGTGCTACCACTGAGATGTTAATTAAACTTTGCCACTGACTGGCTTTAGTTACAATGGCACTAATGAGCTGATGAGTATGTCACTTTATGCATTCCTAGACCACCGCTCTCAACTCTCAACCAAAGAGTTCTTGCGATCTTCTCAAATGGTGAATATCGAGCGTTGATCAAGTTGTCGCTTATGTACATTTGGCATAGCAAAATGGACTTAATCACCCTAATCGATTTGGTTTGTAAATGGTCTAAATACCAGCTGTCAAATGATCACAAACTGCAGAGATGGAATACAATTATTTTTTATAATAATAATGTGTATATATATATTATATATATATATATATATATATATATATATACACACACACACACATTATTGTGTGTATATGTATATATATCCACACACACACACATATTATATATATATATATATATATATATATATATATATATATATATATATATATATATATATATATATATATATATATATATATATATATATATACACACACACGCACAGGGAGGTAATGAGACAATTGGCTACAGGTGTTCAAAAGTGAAACACCGAGGACGTGGGTGTTACATGTGCAGCGCCATTAAGATTTTAAACACGCCACTGCATGGAAAGTAAGGCGTTACCTCACAGGAGATAATTACCCGTAATTAGGAAAGTTCTGAAAAGTCAAAACTTTGTGAGGATGTTTTATTTTCTCTTGAAATCACACTCGGCATAACAATAAGCCTCGTAACCAAAGTGATAGTTTTCTATACTTATATATATATATATCTAAAAACTTTTATAGTGAAACTTTGCAGACAATCATAAATGAACATGTTCCAAAGTAGGAGAATTTTAAGGACTATTCCATGATGATTTCAGGCTCCAGTGCCCAAAGAAAAATAAATCATAATGTCAGACAAACATGAACTCCACCGAGTCTTTTGAACTGCAAGTGAAAATCAGGAAATAAGGCTGTCATTTATCAAATAAAGTGTCTGTGGAAAACGCAGACAGAAATCAATTAGCAATCAGAGCTCATTTTCAGTGCGTATTTGCCTTTCAGTTAAATTTTCATCATCATAACACTGCACTGAATTGTTGTGGATGAAAAAGGAAGTAAATTATATAACCTTCTTTTTCTATACGTCAGAGCAGTATACAAATCACTGAAGTTTTCTCGGTTGCCAAGTCAATCACTAAAACGGTGTATATAAAGAAAAGTCAGTTATCTGAACTCATTCTTGCAGTTCTTAGGGTGTGTTGTTATGGGAAAATAATCAATGACAGGGTGGTGTGATGTGGCTTGACACAAAAGTGTTAAGAGTTACTGCACCTTGAATTGCCTTGTGTGAAATAACTGCTTTGTGCTTTATAAATAAACCTGACTTCAGCATCTATCAGTCTCGAAAGACCATGGGTGTCACTGTAAACCAGAAAATGTCACTGTATCTGGTGATGCTGGGACAATGTTTGCTGTGGCTGTGAAACCCCACACGGGAATGGCAGTCTTTGCCGCACAAGCTGCTGTCAGCAGGCGTCATCCTCTGGCTGTACTTCCACTGAGTGCCTAAGTCTGGCCATTCCTCGAAGACCCTCATACAGCTTCTTCCTCCATAAGTATGACTGCTGTCTAGCTCCTCCCAGTACTTAACGTCCATGTACAGCGATTTCAAATCTCTTATAAGCATCTTTGGAGTGGATGGGGGGATGCCCTTATGCTCTCTTGCTGGATGCCAGTTATACCATACAGCAGGTCCTTTGGAATTCTCCCATCTGGCATGAGATGAAAATGGCCAAGCCATCGGAGTCAATGCTGTTGGAGGAGTGTGAAGAGGCTGGAAGGTTCAGCGTGGGTAAGGACCCAATCAGGCCACCTGATGCCAAGGATGAGTTGTAGGCTCCACAGGTGGAAGAGTCCAGGACTCACTACTATACAGAAGGATGTTGAGGATGCATGCAGTGTAGACTGTCACTTTGGTGTGGACCGTCAGCTTGTTGTGTTCCCACACTTTCTTCATTAGCCAGGCAAAGGTTGTGGCTGCGCAGCTGATCCATCTGTTGATTTCCCTATCCAGGGAGAAGTTGTCTGTAACGATGGAACTGAGGCAGCTAAATTTGCGCACCGTCTTCAGTATGCAGATATTTTGATGGAGATTACTGATGGGTATTCGATGCTCTGGCCCGTCACATTTTTTCACATTCTTTACATGCCAGAGAGAAGCTGTCCAGGAGGTTCTGTAGCTGTTCCTCCGTCTGAAATACCAAGGCCACATCATCTGCAAACAGCATGTCTCATGGGTGAATACCTTGCTGATTACACACCACACAATTCCTTCGTAACTGCTGCAGTCACTTCTGTTGCCTTTATTTGTTTATTTTTTATGAGACTAGTGCGGTCTCTCCTGTCACAAGGCATGGCTCCTCCTACCTAGTACTGACAGCTGGTCATACAGGGCATCCAACATCCTCGGCACACTTGATGACGTCTGATGGTATGCCGTCTAGTCCCGGTGCCTTGATAGTTGGCAAGTGGTTGATGGTCTTGCTCAGCGTCTCAATAATGAGGGGGAACCACTTCCACCCATCTCTCCAGCTGTTTGCCTTTCTTGTTGATAGTTCCCTGGTAGCTGACTTCAATAGGGCTACTTCGCACTATATGGAACTGATGGCTCTTTTGATCATACACTCCATGATTATTGCCGAAATCAGCCTCAAGCTGACTGCTTCTAAACTTCCAAAGGCAGTAATCATTTGCACAGTGCCAAGTGGTTTTCTGGACTTTGCTTTTGGGTGTTCGGTCTTCTTTGCCTCTATGCGTGGGTTCCTAGCGACTTAAATTTTTCTGGCTGTAGTATAACCTTAGAGCAGAATAGTGAGTGGTTAGTGTTATAGTTTGCACCAGCTGCATAACCTGGCCTGGGAGTTCGGGGCTGAAGTCCCGAAGATGTTTACTTCTTTACTTAGAGCGATTTGTGACTAGATAACTGAACGCCAGTAAGAGAAGACGGTAGTGTTGTTCTTCAGTAAACAGATGCGAGACCAATCAGACTGGGATTATAGGAAAATATGAGGAAATACTCGTGTCTTGTTGACTGACAGGTCTCAATTCTGCCAAATGCGAGCTCATGGTCAGTTAGTGTGAGGGGAAAAATAGATGTGCACTGATTTATTTATTTATTTATTACCAGTAAAGGGGTGGAAACTGAAACACGGACTTCATCTCATGCTGAAAACAAGGTGTGTAAATGTCTATGAGTTCCGATACATGAACATGATATGAGCAGAGCATAAGCACAACTAATGTACTTTGCATGGCACTGTAGCAGCTGAACCCATACAATGATAGCTTAATTGTGCCTCCCCTTGGCTAGCAACATCAAATTAGCCTAATCTCATGTTAGACAGGCAAAAAAGTTTTATATTTTATCGGTCTGAGGCAAGTTTTATCATAAATCCAATTTTTTCTCTCATCATGTCATTCACTGAACAGCTAAATTACCCAAGCTTCCATAAAACAAAACTTTACAGAGCTTTATTAGAAAGGGTTCAACAAACCATAAACAATTATTGCACATGCACCTGTGGAACAGTCCTTAAGACATGAACAGTTTACAGGCGCTAGGCGATTAAGGTCAAAGTTACAATAAGTTAGGACACTAAACAGACCTTTCTACTGACTCTGAAAAACACCAGAAGTAAGATGCCTAGGGTTCCTGCTCACCTGCGTGAACATGCCATAGACCTGCTGCAGGGACGCATGAGGACTGCAGATGTGTCCAGAGCAATAAACTGCAATGTCTGTAATGTAAGATGACTAAGACAGTGCTACAGGGAGACAGGAAGGACAGCTGATCATCCTCGCAGTGGAAAATTACACGCAAACGTGTGTCCCTCCCGACGTGATCGAGAACTTGCCTTGGTAGAAGAGTGGAGGAACATCTCACAGCAAGAACTGGCCAATCAGGTGCAGTCCATGAGGATGAGATGCACTGTAGTACTTAAAGCAGTTGATAAAGACACCACGTACTGACTGTTACTTTTAATATTGACCCCCACTTTGTTGTATAAAACCAAAGTATTTGATGTTTTACCCAGTCAACAATATTGTTTTTTTGAAGGTTATCAAGCTGTTATCAGCATCAGGTTCAAAATCCAGCGCCTGTCACGGTATGAGGGTGTGTCAGTGCAAATGGCATGGGTAACTTGCACATCTGTGAGGGCAGCATTAATCCAGAAAGATATGTACACATTTTGAAGCAACATATGCTGCCATCCAGAGCAGGACAACGCCAAACCACATTCTGCCTGAATTACAAGCGCATGGTTACGTAAGCAGAGTGCGGGTGTTGGCGTGGTCTGCTGCAGTCCTGACCCGTCTCCCATTGAGAATGTGTGGTGCATTATGAAGCTCAAAATAAGGCAACGAAGGCCATGTACAGATGTGCAGCTGAGGAAATGTATAATGTATGACTGGGGGGAAAATTCCGCTTGCTAAACTTAACCAACTGGTGTCTTCACTCAGCGTCCAAACGCTTAAGTGTTATTAAAAGAACAGGTGATGTTACACAGTGCTAAACAGTCGACTCTGCCAACTTTTTTGGAATATGTCGCAGTCATCAGTTTTGAAATGAATGTATATTTTCCAAAATGGATAAAATTCACAAAGTAAAACATCAAATAATGTGTTAGTGTTTTTAATATAGTACAGGGGGAACTGCATTTTCAAATGACACTTTGTTTTTTTTTTGTTGCATTTTTCATACTGTCCCAACTTTTTCGGAACTGGGGTTGTATTTAGAAGCAATTTTTTCTTACCTTAATCTGATTAAAGTCATACTCGAAGTAAACACAAATGGAATTAAGACGTGTGGAGTATTCCTGTTTTAGTCACATTATCGACGTGCATTACAGACACGTACACACCTTAATCACACTATTAACGTCGTGTGAGAGTTTTCACCGCATTGTGCGACAGGACACGTACACACACGGCAGCGCTCGACCGTTTGACGGTAAACAAGAGAGCACGGCTGCGTCCCAAACCACGTACTTACCTACTATATAGTAGGAGAAATACATGTATCTCAGCTACTATATAGTAGGTATGCTATCATCTATTTGCACGTACAGCACGACAAATAATTAACCACACTTCGTAAAAATTAAAAATAAAAACACCCAAAACTGTGTACGATTCCATAGCGAAGACGAGCTGCATGTCGATACGTGAAATTCTGGAGGGACATCGGACGGCGTGGCGCGGGGACGTAACGACGTGTGCCGTTAATCGATCTATCTTCTATGACACGTAAAACGGGAACATGAAAGGAATATTCTAAAAGCGACTCATATAACCACCTTAATCAGAATATTATCTTATTCAGAATAAGGTCCATAATTAGATTACTGCTGTCCAGGTAAATGTAGTAAATGATACCTTTAAGGAAAATGTAGGACTGAAGTTACAAAGGTCAATTTAAAAAAAAAATTTAAGCACACATTCCCTGAACACATTCTGTTTGCAGAGATGTGAGAGTTCTAAAACACACAAACGGTATTTATTGCTTTCTATCGATTTCACGCTTTGGGGGCCTTTACTCCTGTGGCACCCTACAATGCAAGCACTGCAAGTGACCAGTGACCTCATTTTCTCCTCTCAAACCTCATCCATCGCATTCATTCATTGAGGTCCCAACCTCCCTGGTATTTCTCACCCTTTTTACTTTGAGCAACTAACCAATAAAAATAAATACCCCAAAAATGATAAATTTGCTAAAGAAAGTAATTATTTGTCAAAATAAGTCCAAAGGATTGCAGTTTCTCTTCGCTATGTTATCTTCAAACTGTCACAATATTTTATTGCCAATATTCTCGCAGTTTGTAGCTCATTTTGTGTTAGATATGTGCTGCGTTGCTAATGCCTGAAGTATGTACAGACACATGTATAAAATTGAAACAGTCTGGCAGCCAGTTATGAACGAGTTACTAATGGAAAATGGTATAAAGCCCTGTAGCAATACATAAATCAACACAAATGGTTTGCAGGCAGATGAGAGAAGCCTGACGTGTGCCTGAGAGCATGTTATGGATTTTTCAAGCTGAATATCAGTGATGAACTCTCTGTACGTCGCATTGATAGCTTCTCCGCATGCTTCGTGTCCTGCAGGATTCAGGACTGCGTTTCGAGACTAAACCTGCGGAGAAAATCACTGATTGATTAAGAGCATGAGGACAGGAGCGTGACTGCAAATTAATTAGCGTGTTCGAAACGCACATCTCGCCTTATTCAGCACACCTCTGGTCACCTGTGCTTCAGTACAAATCCCTTCTACATTTACTTACATATGGACATTAAAGTTCTGGCAGTTGTTTGACTGAAACGTTTTGTATAATCGTTTATATCACAGTGCTGTTGAAGTCCTGATTCTGATTGGTCGGAAAGTCCCTAATGATTTTCTATAACAGCAGCCTTAATGGTACTTCAGTCTTCCAAACGCAGGTTTATATTAGCGCACTCGCTATAAACATTATTACATATGTTCATATTCCACAATAACATTTCAAAGATGTGGGCTTTTATAACACCTCAGCAGTACCACAGGCTGATTGCCTCCATTCAGTTTATATAAATATAAAACATACACACATACAGACCTTCAGCTGTTTGCGATGAACAAATCAAACAAAAGCAATGGAAATAGTTCAACGCAACGAATGCTGCAAGTGGTTTCCCGAAATTCGACTGAAAATGCAACTTATAATGATTTCTCCAGTTTCAAAATCATTCAACCCCCTGAATAGAATCCATCACAACAGCACAAATATGCAAAACAGGTGTTGTCTCAAGCACACCTGATGCAAGTAATCAAGGGCTTCATTAGTTGCAGCAGGTGTGCTTGAGCTGGAACACATGAAATACCTGAACTGGCTAGGGGTAGAAAACATATGAAATACCTGGACGGGGCAGAAAAAGGAAGCCATCAAACAGATTTGTGAGAAGGCAGGTTGTGAAAAACCCTCGAGTGACTGCAAAAGACCTGCAGCAAGACTTGGTGGAAACAGGCACTGAGGTTACAGTGAGCACAGTAAGGCGCGTACTAAACGCAGAAGGTTTCCATGCCAGAACTCCAAGACGTACACCGCTACCGACCCAAAAGCACAAGAAAAGTCGCTCAAAATCATATAAATAAGCCACAGAAGATTTCGGAGTCTGTTCTGTGGAGCGATGAAACAAAACTGGAACTTTTCAGCATGATGGATCAGCGGTATGTCTGGAGGAAGAAGAATGAAGAAAGAACACTCTGTCCACAGTCGAGCAAGGTGGTGGCTCGGTGATGCTCTGGGGCTGCTTTGCATCCTCGGGCACTGGAAACCTGCAGCATGTGGAAGGCGAGATGGATTCACTGAAGTATCAGGAAATCCTAGGAGAAAATTTTATGTCTTCTGTGAGGAAGCTGAAGCTTGGGCGTCATTGAACCTTCCAGCAGGACAATGATCCCAAGCAAACCTCAGATTCCACCAAGGCTTGGTTGCAGAAGAAGTTCTGGAAGATTCTACAGGGCCATCACAGTCACCTGACTTCAACCCCATAGAAAATCTCTGGTGGGATTTGAAGAAGGCGGTTGCAGCACGCAAACCCAAGAATATTACTGAACTGGAGCCCACTGCTCATGAGGAATGGGATAAGATTCCTCAGGAACACTGCCAGAAGCTCTGCATCTCGTTTGCAGCAGGTCATAACAGCAAAAGGAGCTCTACTAAGTACTAAAGATGCTCGCCATGAAGGGGGTGAATAATTTTGAAACTGGAGAAATCATTATAAGTTGCATTTTCAGTTGAATTTGGGGAAACCACTTGCAGAATTCTTTACATTTTGACAATAAACCTGATTTACACAGGGGGTCGAATCATTTTGATTGCAACTGTACATAAATCCCATTCACCAAGCACATTTCTGTCATGTGGTAATATTATGAAAAATATACTGAAAAGCACATATAGTGATGGAAAGGCTGCAAAGCATTCAATGCAGTGAAGCATAAGGATAGCTAGATTCTCTGAGTAGATACCTTTCAGTAATACTACTAAATATATTCCTTAATAACTGCACTCACAATGTTACAGCAGCACGCAACCATCAAATACAGTGCATTCAGAAAGTATTCAGACGCCTTCATTTTGTCCCCCAGATTTTATGTTGCAGCCTTATGTTAAAATGCTTTATATTTTCCCCCCACATCAATCTACACTGCATACACCATAATGATAAAGCAAAAAAAAAAAAAAAAAAACCAACAGATTCATGATAACTTTGCAAATTTATTAAAAAGAAAACGAACTCTGAAATAGCACGTTGAAAAGTATTCTGACCCCTAAACGAGTACCTTAGTTGAAGCACCTTTAGCAGGTATTACAGTCTTAAGTCTTTCTGGGTATGATACAAGCTTTGCATATCTGGATTTGGGCTTTTCTGCCATTCTTCTCAAGCTCAATCAGGTTGGATGGGACCGTCAGACGGCAGACATTTTCAGGTCTCTCCGGAGATGTTCAAGTCCGGGCCACTCAAGCACATTCACAGAATTGTCCCTAAGCCACTCTTATGTTGTCTTGGCTGTGTACTTAGCGTCACTGTCCTGTTGCAAGGTAAACCTTCAGCACAGTCTGAGGTCCTGAGCACTCTGGAATAGGTTTTCATTAAAGATATGTTTATTTTTTCTGTGTTCAGCTTTCCTTCTACACTCACCAATGCCCGAGTCCCTGCCATTGAAAAACACCCCCCCCCCCCACATACTGATGCTACCACCACCATGATTCACCGCTGGGATGGTTTTGCGCAGGTGATAAGCGGTTCCTGGTTTCCTCCAGATGCATGACGCTTGGAATTGAGGCCAAACAGTTCAATCTTTGTTTCATCAAACCAGAGAATCTTGTTTCTCACGGTCATTCATGTGTCTTGCACTGAGGAGAGCCTTTCCCATCTGGCCACTCTACCATAAAGCCCAGATTGGTGGAGAGTTGCACTGATGGTTGACCTCTGCAAATTTCTCCCATCTCCACACATGTTCTCTTGAGCTCAACCAGAGTGACCATTGAGTTCTTGATCACCTCTCTTACCAAGGCCCTTCTCCCTCTGATTGCTCAGTTTGGCTGAGTGGCCAGCTCTATTAAGAGTCCTGGTCGTTCCAAATTTCTTCCATTTAAGAATTATGGAGGCCATTGCACTCTTGGGAACCTTCAATAGTAGCAGAATTTGTTTTTGTTGCCTTCCCCAGATCTGTTCCTTGATATAATCCTGTCTCTGAACTCTGCAGGTAGTTCCTTTGACCTCATAGTTTGGTTTTTGCTCTGAAATGCATTTTCAGCGGTTATATCTTACCTCATATAGACAGGTGTGTGTCTTTCCAGATCATCTAATCTTGCTCCAAGTTGCGGTGAGATTTCAGATGTTGCCCCAGTCTTACAAAGATGTCAGTTAGTAAAGCTTCTCTCCATGATTAGTTCGGTGTCTCTCTCTCTCTCTCTCTCTCTCTCAGTGAGTTGTACATTGTGGCCTATGGGCCAGTGCGCAGTAGTGCAGGCTGCCTGGGTCCGCTTAACCGGAGCCGTGCACATATCCTTCATTCCTTTTTCTCCCCACAAGGTACAACACATGAACAATCCATGCTCATCTCCCTTGTCTCTCGTTACATCCTCTAAAAGTGTGGCTCAGAAACCATCCATGCTTCTGTCCCTTGTTCCTCCATTTTTCCTCCTCAGAAACTACCCATGCGGTTTCTTTGAGTCGAGGTCAGAACAGGGACCGCTCCACAGGAATCATTACGATAACGGCAGGAGGAATACGCTCCGCTCCATGGTCTGGTCCCACAAAGTCCTTTTTCATGATCACATTGTGTCTCTTTGTTCTAAATACAGGGACATGATGACAAGTAGCCTCAGTAGTATCAGTAGCCAAAAGACAGTGACCATTCTTGACCAGAATTCACAATACATGTTTAATGTTTAAGATATTTTTAATTCCAGATTGATTGCATGTTGCCTGCAAAGCCATTTTGAAAAGTCTGGCACGCAATTTTATTTAGAGCATCATAAATAGATCATCAGGAAATGTACAAGGCAACATAAAATGCTTTTGTCGAATTATGTGAAATCTATTAGTCTGTAATCATCTTTAAATGGCTGCTGATTGAATGAGTGGCCTTCTTCACACACTGGTTTTGTCACCAATGTTAAAGAAAACCATTCTCCTGTCATACTCCCCTTTCTGAAAGGATCTCATATATTGGAGATAAACACCAATATTCATATTCCCAGGAAGCTTTGTTCTGCAGCTACAGAAGATGTCAGTCATTTACTGCCAGAATAACCAATGTCTTTTCTTCCCTAATGCCTGCGTCACCCTTGCCTCCTTTCTGCCGTGCGGCTATGGTTGTTTGGCAGCCAGGAGCTTACAGTCGTGCGTAGTTGGAGACCCTCCACCCACACATGCACACCTCCATATACAGCCCAGAAGCACCGGAGCTCCAGCCCAATAATGGCAAGCGCTTCCCCTGGGCCCTCGGCTCAAGCCTCCGGCCGCTGCTTGTGTTTGCACCATTTATTTAGTGTGACATGTCTCCAATTAAACTGTGGAGGCTGCTACATTTCCCCCCCGTAAGCACCCCTTATTCCTCCCTGCAGACCTCCAGTCACAGAGACGAGAGAGTGAGAGAGAGCGAGAGAGAGAGAATATCTTGCCTTCCAGCTATGATCGCAATGTCATTTTCCCCCTCCGTGCTTGCAGTGCAGCTCAGAGAGGTGGCAGAGATTATAATAACAATATATCAGAATATCGAATGAGATAATCAAGGTCTGAAATGAGACTGTCACAGCGCTCTGCACATGACAGCAGTGGCAGACAATGTGGAGATGACACGCGTCCAAGATGACACCACGCAGGGGGGAAAGGCGACTTATTTTTAGGAAGCCTGTGAGAAAAACCTGCGTCGTGCCTGCATGAAAGGTGCAAACAGAAGTTGAATGCATATTTCAGGTACAAGCCTCGTTGCCTTTCCCCAAAGGCGTCTGATACTCGCTCTTAAATTCTCCTTCATGTTGGTTCGGCTTGGGCTCCCATCTTCTTCACGTCAACACTGTTTTTGCCATTTTCGAGTCTGCCGTCGACGTAGGAGTGACTTTGTCTGACCCAGAGAGCGTTAGCGGGTTCACGGAGGAACTCACTGGTTGGCAAGGCCCTCATTCAGCAGGGGTTCAACCAATCATCTGCCTCCGCCAAGAAGCTGGGCCAGGGGGAGCCCCAGTGGCAGCTGGGAAGGGTGGAGTGGCCAGCTGTGGAGCAGCAGGGTGGTGGGATTTGGAGGGGAGGGGGTTGTTGTAGAGAAGTCTCTCTCTCTCTCTCTCTCTCTCTCTCTCTCACACACACAGCTCATGCACCTTATCCAGCTAAGATTGGTACCATTTTCATTTAAACATTGATATAAATAGAATTTTCTTCTATTGCACACTCACTCAGCAGAGTTTCCTAACCAGCCTACCCTCTACACATCCAAACACTCACACATTCACAGCCTGATTGACCACACATCTGGCATGCCATCTGTATCTTTCCCCATCTGACGTGACGCATAGTCCCTCCATCGCATTGGCGAGAGGAAGAGAGGTGCGAACACGTCCCTGTGCTCTCGCCATGCAGCTGGACACATTAGAGAAGCTGCACCGAGCCAGGCTCTCGCTCTCAACACCACAAACAACTGATTTCTCTATTTAAACTGCCAGGCCAACTACCTTGCCCTCTGCCATGTGTGTACACGCCATCATCTTCACATCGTACAGCTTCGCTAAAAATTAAACGCCTCTCTGAAAGGTTATGTCTCTTAAGGAACTTGCATGGGGCGATCTGGCAAAACCCATCAGATGTCACAGTGGTTGAATTCAGGCTAACATTCATTAATATTTTTTTTTTTTACCCCAAAAGGTACGGAAATTACTCTCTTACCTTTGATTGTGCTTTTTTCCCCCCCGAGAAGATCATGCCATGTTTAACACAGTGGTAAAAGAAAACATCCTACATGCATGTTTTGGGAGGTGGGAGGAATCCAGAGGAAACTATTCACAGATAGTAACCCACGCTCAGGATCGATCCGGGGACCCTGGAGCTGTGATGGGTCACCATAATGGACTCTTTAAAATCCTAGAACTTTTCATGTGGTTGAGATACATGCAAGAGAAACACGTTTCAGTTCGGGAAAGTCTGTAGTTTTCTGAAACAGAAAAACTGAAGGGTTTTCCCAGACCACCAGACACACGTGAGAGTACTTGACTTGTCATTTAATTTCATCATGTAGGCAGAATGGGTTTCTGATGACACGATATTGTACTTGCACTTCATGGTGGAGGGCACGTTGATCTTGGCACCGTTTTTGGGATGACTCCCTGACATATGACAGATACACCATCTCTGACTCAAGCCATTAAAGACGAGGCTTCTTGCTATCCTGCTGATTCAAAAGGTTTCTCCATTGAGCTTGGCTTTTTAGCGTTTCCATCAAGATCTCTGAAGTAACCACAGAAGAGCTGACCTTCACAGTAACTCATTTTGTACATCAGGAAGAACACATTGATTATGTGAAATTTTTGTCTAGCTCTGCTTATGCTCCTCACTGCCATGTACGATGAGCAATGAACTCCTCGTGCTAGGATTCATGTTAAAGATGCTGGCGTTGGTGTGAATTACACATTACGTAGTCCCCGGCAACAGTCGGTGCTCGCTTAACTGAAGTGCTCAAGGAAAATAATGTATCTGGAATATGTCCAGATCACGGTCATTTCGGGTCATCTGGTCATTAGGGATTACGCCACATAGTATCATGTGGAATTGGATGCTGGTATGCAAATGTAAATGAGCATTGTACTGGGCCAATATCAGTACTGATACAAATGCAGCCCTAGGCCAGACTCCCAAAATGTATACCAGTTCATCCCGTTTAGCATCTTATAGAAGGCTGCATGAAGTAAAAGCACTTGTGGCTACTTACCACTCACAACATTCCATCCCATCGAACAAAACAAACCCCCCCAAAAAAAGGAGATAACTATGAAAATAAAACCCGTATTACAATAATTTATTTCAGCCATTTTGTTCAGTTACAATGATGTACAACTTTACATTGTCATGGAAAAAGAGACAGTCATGGCACATTTGAGTTGCATCATGATACCGAGCACCAAATGATTATTCCTCATCAGCACAAATACACTCGTACACTCTGATCTCGTACTCCCATCCCTACCCGAAACTTTACAAAAAACCAAGCAAAAAAAAACAAAACAACAACCCTAAAACAAAAAAGAAAACCATACACAGGTTCAAGTACCTGTGTTAAGTGTGCTGGCTTCAAACTTCATCATAGTACATGCTCAGAATTACACATTAGGAGGAGTTAGTAGGAAAATTATAAAGCTACAACCAGTACCATGTTTTCTGCATACAAAAAAAAAGAAGGAAGGAAAAAAAAAAAAAAAAAAAAAAAATAACACCCTCAATGAAAAGTAACCATTTTGAAGACGCTCAAACATAAGGCGGCTCTGGTTGTAGCTTTTATTGAGGAACCTAAAATAAAATAAAATAAAATAAAAGCCCGATTCACATTCTCGGCCTGCTAAAACAAAAATTCACAGGAAAAATAAAATGTACAGAGGACCAGAATAAGCAGGCGCCACGATCAGCGTCACCGTGGTGGCTGAACAAATTTGCAACATGCGTTCCCTAATCTTCATACTGACTGACTGACTGACTGACTGACTGAGTGAGTGAGTGACAGAATAGCTGTTAAGAGCAGCTTGGTGTTTCGAAAGCAGACTGAATGCAAGCTCAAAAACTGATTTTCTTTTTCGTTATGTAAACGCTGATTTCTATTTAAACCCGTCTGTGTCTGGATGCTTTCATCATCTTCACAATCATGGGCCCGGTATGAATTTTACTCACTATATCTGGAAAAAACAACAACATCTGGATTGTTCTGGACCTGTATGAAAGAATTCGATGCTCCTTTTAACTCGTCTCACTGTACTACGACTCCGATTTGAATGCGACTCCTGACTGTCCACTCTTGGGGCTGTTTTTTTTTTCCCTCCCCGTGTACAGCCGAGTCGCTGCACTTAAAAACGAAGTGCTCCCTTGTGGACAATTAACACGTGAACCACCAGAGTAGCAGATGGGTTTAATCAAGGTTCAGCATGGCTGGGAGGAACCAAAGACATTACACTAGAGAAGAAAGGGACAACAATTATTATTTTTTTTTAAAAGAAAGAAATGGAAAAGAAAAAAAAAAGAAAACACCTAATAGACATTAGTGGAGGAGGAGGGGGAAAGAAAAAAGAAAAAAGAAAAAAGAAAAAAGAAAAAAAAAAAAAAAAAAGGTACAATATTTAGAGCTAAAGTTTCCAAATCCTCAGTACAAAGTAAGCTCTATCTAGAAAGCATAAAATACATTTGTACATTATACAAGTTTGACCTTGACATGTAAGAAGAATATTCCCTGTGCAAGTTCATCTCTCTGGGCCGCTCCTCCTCCCCACGTTATTGCTTCAGCTAGATAAACTTTCACGCAATCGAGTGAAGAGATGGTTACGAACATACTGCAGCAGGATGAAAAACTCCTGTGCTGCAGGATATCGAAATCCCCCTCCCGGGTTTTTCTTGTGGAAATTAAATAAGGCCGCTCCGATTTGTTTCGTCATCGTTGGTGGTGGTGTTTTTTTCTTTTAAGGCATTGCTGCTTTCAAGGTGGATGGCTTTGGATAAAATGGAGGGGTTGTGAAAAAGACCAAAAATGTGTCATTGCAGGAATAAGTAGTGAGGTTTAGAGCTTGCCATGTGATCTGCTGAAACAGGAAGTGGCTGAAAGAAAAGAAAATGGTTTGGGCCTGATCTTCTCATCAACGCAAAAGACTGGTCGAGGAAAACATGTACTGTCCAAGTTTCATCCAGTGTCAGAGTGTGTTTCTGAGCACCAGGGGAAGAATTATGCCCAAAAAGAAGTGTGTTTGGATTTTTCTGTACGAGAGAAAGAGAGAGATAGAGACAGAGAGAGACAGACACACGGAGGGGGAGGGAGGGAGGGGGGGGGTGATCCATCTCTTCATAATTTAGAAAAGGGGACTGGGAGTCTCAGAGAGCCGTAGCCCTTCCGCAGGTCCGGAAAGACGTAAAGCGCCAACACGGGCGCTCTAACAGGAAGAAGAGCATCTCTCGTTTACTGCTGGTAGTTGCCATATTGACCCTGAGGATGATGAAAGAAAAACAAAAAAAAAGCGAGAATGTAAGCTTCTGACTCATCCTCCGATGTCACTTCTTCAAGAGCCTGCATGCTAGATGTTAATAAAACACTTCAGCATTTTTAGATGCATTCATTACAAACGTACAAGCGTCATTTATTACACGTGTGAGAACCTTGCCGTCGACTGATCTTGCCTGGTGCGTCTCTTATGAGTACAACGTGTCTCTCTAATTTAGGGCTAGAGACGTTGCTGTTGGACTGCATCATGGACCACGGTAGGATAGATAATCTGGTCAATTATTTATTTATTTATTTAAAATCACAGTGGTACACAGTAACACCTAAAAGAACAAATATTATGAAACACTCGACATTAACGACTGATACTGATCTTATCCTTAAGCAACAGTTCTTACCTTTTCAGAAGTTTCAGCTTTTGTTATGGGCGGAGTTCTACACTACACACTATTCGACCCGGATAGACTTGCGTTCACACTTGCACACTAGTCAGGTCAGTCATTTTCTATCTATGTGCATGATCCAGCAACGATTTCAGGGTCAAAACGACAAGTTGATGTCTGGATTGAGATGTTCCCTATGCAAATTAATCATGAGGATGTAGAGCGAGAGAGTAATCCGATCTCAGACCAATCTGGTCGCGTGTGAGGTCCGATGTTTCTTTAGTTCCCCACATGCAATTACAAAAGAAAGATTTACCGTGGTTTCATCCCATCCTTTCATATACGACCTCTCATTAAAGGGGTCATATCATGATGTTTAATGTTTTCCTTCTGTTTGGATGTGTAACGTATCCGTTTGTGCACGTCTAAGATCTGCAAAGTCACAAAGACCATAGTCTCCACCAGAGGGATTTATTTTATCTGCTCAGAGAACACTGCTCCAGACCTGCCCGAAACGCGCCGATCGAAGTCCAGACGTTACTTCCGCAATTCCTCTACGTCACAGCATGCACTATCAGCATAATCCCGCCCAAAGGCAGCCATGGAGAAAGGCGGCAGGGCTTCGGTGAATGCAGGCGCCATGTCGCGGAAACACTGTGCGTTTTGGTGCGAAAGCAAAACCTTTTCGTTTAGCCTTCCGAAAAAGGACGGAATTAGGAATCAGTGGTTACTACTCATTTGTAACGCTGTTCCTGAGCAGTACAACCCAATACTTTATGCACACACGGCGCATCTTACGGAGGACAGCTTCCTGAACCTGGGCGAGTACAAGGCAGGCTACACACGAAGACTACTCCTGAAAAGTGGAGCGATTCTCACTTTGCTCAGACAATCTCACGCTTCGGAATCAGGACCCGTTAAGTGTGTGATTATTTTATGAAGTCGCGGTTGTAGAGCTCTGCTAACGTGCTAGCTGAAGTTTCCTTAGTTTTTAAATGTTCGTTTGTATGTTGGTGGTCTGACAGACGTCGATTGTATGTGCTGTTGTGTTTGTATCGTGAAACGGTTTATCAATCCAAATCACAATAATCCTAGCTTTCCAAAGATATATGGCGTGAGTACCCAAGTACACACAGAAGCTGCGTACAGCACAGTTAGTCCCACAGGCGGGGTCGGAATTTACATCGTATCTGAAAGGTAAGCGAGCTACAAAATAAAAAAAAATAAAAACATGTCACTGTGAAACGTTCTGCTCAAGTCGTGCTTGCAAACTTGCTTCGTCTTGATCCGCATTTTCTGAATCTGGCTCAGAACTGATACGGTCAAACCGACGACATGTTGCTTAGGAGCTTTGAATTGCGTTAGAAGACTTGGCGGTTGGAGCTAACCCAAAGGCTGTTACATTTCCGACTCACGCGTGAGACTTTTAACCAAATCACAACGCAAAGGGTCAGCTGGCCAATCAGAGCACTCTGGGCTTTTCGTAAAGAGGGGCTTTGGAGAAATCGGAGCGTTTCAGGCAGCCTGGGAATAGAGGTACTTCAATAATGTACATTATTTGACAAATAATGTGTTTTTTGAACATTAAAGCATGTTAACCTATTCCATTACAACAAATAAACAAAATAATTATATAAATATGACGACTCCATTAAATGTATATAGAGACTTTATGGAGAAATATAAAACTTGGAAGGACGCAGCAGAGACAGATCGCTGGTGCCTTTGGTAAGTCTACACAGCTAGTACGGTCGATCTTACGATCTTACTACGCACTCTGTACAGGATTTCGTTTGTGATCAAATGCTTGATTCTGCTGCGGCTTTTTTTTCAAAATTTGAGATGCAAAAGTTATTTGTGCTTTTTTTTTTCTTTTTAACTCAAATTACCTACATTGGCAAAATTGCAATTGCACGGAATTGTTTTGCACGGTCTTTCACAGTGATGTTTGATGGAAAAGGAGACCTTTTAGCTGTACTCGTGGTCGACGCACGTGAATCGAAGAGGGCTTTGACTGAACGCGTGCTGCGATGACGTAAAATCACGAGTCTTGGCCAAAGTCTGCAGAAAATCTGCCGTAATTTTTAAAAAACGGCAAGAATAATTGTGGGGTATGCGTGACTTTACTTTCTGCGAGCGCAAAGTCCTGTAGGGGCTGACTGCAGTTTCTCATGCTGGACAGTTCACGCCCATAATCTACAACAGTAGAGGTCGCTACATGCCCACACTCGGCAAACTACAAGCGACACGAGCGACTTTCAAACGTTTACGTGAATACAGAATTAGGTGGAATACGCGTCCTGTTCGCGAAACACAGAGATCACATTTTATTCTTATTTATTCTAGGCTACATGTGCTATACAATATAATATAACATAATATATGTGTGCTAGCAGAGCGATATTAAACTTAACAAATTAGGGACAGAAAAAAAAAGCTTAACGAAAATTAGTGGCAGTTTATTGTTTTGTCGAGCTGCAACAACCAAGTGACAAAACTTAAATAATATTCAAATTCAATAATAAAAATATTTGTTTAGAGCTGGGCTATGTTAGGACACAGTGTGAGAAGCACTACTTCAATTCAGAAAACAGTACGACCAACTGGCCTTTATTTATTTATTTACTTTAAATCGACAAAAATGAATTAACTAATTAATTTTAAAAAATATATTTTTTTTTAAAAACAACAGCAACAAATTAATCTATTAATTACCAACACTAAAATAACAGTCGGTCGCAGCCTTTGATTACTTCACATCTTGGAGATATTTGCAGGTCACATCTTTCCAGAAATTGCGGAAAACGTAAGGAGACAGAAACGCACTGCAATCTGTATTTTGAAGAAGGTCAACGGTGTAATAACGGTCATATTCTACACCCTGACTTACCGTGAAACTGAGAGCTCAACAAGCCGTATATATCCCTCCTTAGCTTATGTAACGAAAAGAGCTTTGCCATGAGGACAGCAAAATAATAGACTACATGTAACATCATATAACACATATCACAGTTCTAATATACCCAAATTACAGCTTATAGAGCAAATAATGCATAAGAAATTGCATTATGCATTATGAAGATGCATTATGATTGACACGATTTCCTGTGTGTGAGATTGACATTAACAGTCTGAGAGAAAAGGAGTAAAAGTGACTGAAAGAAAGACGTGTTATGAAGGTTACCTTTTGGCCATTTTGTTGGTATTTTTTTTTTTTAGTATTTTACATATATATTTCTAAAAAGGGGTTTAAACATCTGGACAAAAAAACATCCACGGTTGTTGCACTACTCGGGTATTAATAACGATAAACAAATTCACATCTTAAAAAAAAAAAAAAAAAAGCTGGATGCAAGTGTTACGAGTACAAATATTTACAATTTATAACCACCGGGTTTATCCCCCCCCGCCGGCCCGCAACTGACTGTTCATCCATTTAAAACAAGGACCTGAGGATTATTTCGACCCCTGATTACAAAACAATGTAAAATACAAGACCAAAAATAAAGACAATGAAGATAAGAGTAACGGGAAAGAGCGGAGGTGGGAAGGTGGGGGGGAGGGGGTAAAAAAAAGCTAAGAGTTCAAATGACTGGATCTGGACAAACGCTTCACGGCAGCAATTACCTTTGCTTCTTATACATCTAGTCAGGGGTTGAAATACTCGTTCGTTATTTCCTCATGTGCCCCTGAATGTTCAAACATAGAGATATGAAAGGAACAGAGTGGCCCCCTCGCCAAGGGCCACAGAGAAATACAGGAATAACAGAGGCAACAAGAGGACCAGCTTATGAGCTGTCGGCTCAGTGACGTTAATCCTTTTTACATGTCACTGGCTCTGTGATTCACATGCATCCTTTTTATTTATTTATTTATTTATTTATAAGCAGGAGCTACCAGAACAGATCTACCCCACTTCAGCCCAGTCTAGATCAGAGTTAGAAGTCCACTCATTTATTCTGTCCCTGTTTAGATAAGGAATTGGTTTTAATGGGAGAGATAAATAAAGGACTGAGGATGGCTGCTGCAAAATAATAATAATAATAATAATAATAATAATAAACAGATTTCTGCTTTATAATTGAGCATTGAAGCAGGACTGAAAGAAGAAGCGGACTACCTGGACGTCATTAAAGACTGGGTTGAAGTGCTCCAAATAAAACAAGTACAGACATCCCAACTCCCCTAACACAAATGTTTTAACTCTGTTTTCTCTCTTGCGGACTTACCTGGTCATAACCGTATGGGCGCTGTGGTTGGCCTTGTGGAGGACCAGGCTGAGGTGGTCTATATGCTCCATACTGTTGCCCCTGGCCTTGTGGGTAATTGGGGTACTGACCAGGACCACCTTGAGAAGGCCCTACAAAGACGAGCAGCGCAAGAAAAGTCAGCGTACTGCAAGACACCAAGCCCTGACTGCTGATACGAGCCCAAGTCTGCCTGCCACGTTAAAAAAATTCTCAATACAAATCAGCTGTGCTTTTGGATATCAAACGCAACGGTACATTCTGCGCCTCTTTATAATCGTCTGCCGAAATTCCGTATGAAAGTCGACATCTGAGTGCCGGCGAGCGCGAATCAAACGCAACGCTGCCGCAGAGCGAATCAATCAGCGTGCAGGCTCGGAGGAAGAGGAGTAGGAGTGGGATGAAGGCCGGCGCTGGGCTCGACTGCGCGTAATGCTGGCGGCGGACCCAAGAGAAGCGCGCTGCCCTGCTAATGTGGCCCGACATCAAGGAGTCCATAAAGCTCGATTTAAAAAAGCCCAGGCTCATTAAGAGTGACGTGGGCCGGCCGAGCGCTTTGGCCATTACGCAGTGTGTGCTGGGCTCGCTCTGTTTCAGCTCGCTCGAAACGAGCCCACGCAGGATCATTAGGCGCACTGGCCCATCTTAACCTTGTGGGCGCATGGAAGAGCGTCTTCCAGATGGTGCCCGCAGCTTTGCGGTGCATACGTGTGAGCGCGCGCACGATTCTCCACCAGATCATTAAGATGTGAGAAGCCTCCAGCCCAGCCAGATCGAGCAGGAGAGATGAGCTGACAGGATGCGAGGAGGGAAAATAAAATTAAAAAAAAAAAAAGGGCCGGGGGAGGACGAAGAGTTCCCAGTCACACTCGCTTTGAGCCATAACCCGGCCACCTTTCTCTCTCGTCTACACGCAGTAAACACATGAACTTGCACATAAACTATTAATACTGCTATATCCCGAGGAGCCAACACTCCTAACAAGAAAAGCATAGCAAGTAGAGAAACTGAGCTCATAGCAAAGGGTTCAAATATCACTTCAGAGATAGGGAACTGGTACAGGTTTGAAAAAGGCACCAGAACCAAATGTGGCTGGTTCAAGTGACGTGTCCTTTCCCTTTCGGTGATAATCCAATTGCTCTCTAGGTGAAAAATCAAGAAAGCTGAGGGGTTTTTTTTTATTCTTATTTTTAAAGGTGTCTCCTGTATCGCTGTAGAAAGGGGCCAGACATTGTAAATGCTATGGCTAAACCATGAATTTGTGAATCTGGGGCCTCACTTATGAAACCATTTGACCGTCATTTCTTTGAACTTGTTAATAAACAAAACTGATGCTAAGCTGTGTGTAAAGTTAGCCAATTTGACTAGCCAAAAACCCAGGACGATGAGTGACGAGTGCCGATATTGAGCTAAATCACGATTAGCCAAGGCTTTTTTTTTTGTATCCTACCGTATTTGAGCTGTAGGTGGAGCTGATGCATTAATCCGTTCCTTCATGACTTTAATGATGATTTTGCGAATAATAATCAAGCTTTGTGTGAAACTGACTAAAGAAAAGGATTATTCTCTGAACGTCTTTCTACTCAGGCCCTTAAACCCTGCCTAGTTCTCAGGATGAACGAATGGCAGAACGAATCGGGTAACCACGTCCACCTTGCGATGCTCTCCTGAAATTTTTGGTCTGAACAAAACCTGAAGACTTTTACTTTTGTGTTAAAGTACTGCGGTATTATGCAACTCACCGTAGCCTTGCTGCTGGCCTGGGTAGGCCTGCTGTGCTGGGTACTGCTGCTGTGCTGGGTAGCCCTGAGGCTGAGGGGGGCCTTGCTGATAGGCTTCCTGCTGCTGACCATACTGTGAGTTTCCTACACACACACACACACACACACACACACACACGAGAGAGAGAGAGAGAGAGGGGGGGGGGGGGGGGATGTTAATTACTGGAGCAGAACATATACAAAAAATGTATACCTTAATGAATAAATAACATTTAACACAAAGATAAGTGCTTTCAAGAATGTAAGTAAAATGAATCTTCATTAAAATATAAAATAAATAAATAAATAAACAACCCAGGTGTAACTAGTTTTCTAACAGCACAGCGTAAAGATTGTGTGTTCTGTCAGAAATGCCCACACACACACACACAATTTGTCATTCTTCTCCACATTATAACTCATGGCTGTAAGCTGAATGGCCACCAGATGGCGCTCTGACGTCATTATTTACTTAATCGCTCAGACTACAATGACATTAACAAGCCACTGTGTTAAGCAGCACATCTGGAACATCTGTACATATAGCACACCACAGCAGTTACGGCGTCTGGTACAAGATGCGCTAAACGTTACAGTCTAATAGACTCAATCGGGCAATTTTATTCAAGACAAAAGGCAGATTGAAAATTACAAAAGACCGGTTCGATGGTAGAACACTTATACACAAAAACAAACACTAAAAACAAATCCAGGAGGTATTTATGAGATTACGAGGTCAGTTACAAGGTGCTACAGGAAGGAACGACTGCTGTAGTATGACAGAAAAGACAACAAGATGCCTCCTTACCCTCAGGTGCCCCCTGGCCTCCGTGGCTGTACTGTTCACCGTAATAGTCCTCCTGGCCTGGGTACTGCTGCGGCGGCCCTGGGGGAGGAAAAAAACCCCAAAAACAAACCCACGCACATTCTTAATCTTATGCACCTACAGGCAAACATGGAAATTAACACAGTGGTGCTTGAAAACTCGTGAACCCTTTAGAACGTATTGTGATGTGAAGATCAGACTCCGATAGATCCCTGTTCTTTAAATAAAGCAGGACACTCACATCTGATTATCATCCCACTGATTGAAAACACCTGACACTAATTTCACCTTCAAATTAACTGCTAATCCTTGAGGATCACATACTTCTGCCACACAGATATGTAATACTGGATCATTTTCCTCAATAAATAAATGACCGAGTAGAATATTTTTGCATCGTTTGTTTAATTGGGTTCCCTTTATTTACTTTTAGGACTTGTGTGAAAATATGATGTTTTAGCTATATAGAAAATTCTAAAGGGTTCACAAACTTTCAAGCACCACTGCGTGTAGCCAGGTATCATGATGAACAAACTTAATTTTAATTTTTAACTCTGTGTAAAACAATTTCCTCAACACACCGTGTTTATTAACCGGATGAATGAAATTTAAATCAGGACCCTGGGCTGTTAGTAAATGATTCATACACAGTTTTTTTTTTGTTTGTTTTTTTGAAAAGCAACAGTTTTTAGAGCGGCTCAAAGTTAAGGGAGAGGGGGGAAAAAAAAAAGAGGACAAAAATGTGAGTACAGTGCAGGATGTCATGCATAATCGTGTTAATTATAATTAGAAATGACCCGATGCTACCTTTTCTTTTCCGATAGCGAAAATAACACTTCGCGTATCAGCTGATATCGATACCCATCCCATATTGTTTTCTTTACAAACTACTCCGCTTTAAAAAAAAATACATTTGTTTTGTTTTTTAAAAATGGATTAATTTGCATTTTAATATTAATATAATACAAGAAAAAATTATATGTTTTAGAAATGTTCTAGAAATGCATTTTTCCCCCCCAAATTCGATTTCAATCCTTGGCATTTGTTACTGGATCTGATAATCCAATATGTTTTCCCTAATATCCAATCCACCATTTTTTTTTTTTTTTTTGCTGGTATCAGCCAGACACCGATAACGTGGCATCAGCTCGGTGCCATCTCTAGTGTTAACGTATGAAGAAATAAAGAAGATGGTGATTATGGTCACTTATTATAATTAACAGTAGCCAAGACAGTAAGTGAATGAAGAAGTTGAACCTTGCTGAGGTGGTCTGTAAGGAGGCATGGGCCTCTGTCCCATCACATGGTTGCCTTGGCTCATCATACCCATGGGGTTCTGCTGTCCTTGGTAATGCTGCCCGCCGCCACCAGGGGGGATGTTGTACTGCTGCGTGGGAGGCTGCTGGTGAATCATGGGACCTAAAAACAAACCTCATGTTCAGGCACTCTTAAACTAAGTAACACAAAAGCTCCATAAAGATAATACCATCATCGTTTTTTTTTTAGAATCCATTTAGAGCTCACAGACATTAAAAAAAAAACTAAACACTATTTGCACATTAGATGTTAAACAAAGTGCAACAAGTCACAGAGCAAACAAATAAAACCAGTCAGACTTCCATTATCAAATCAGTAATGATGTCTAGGCTATTAAAATACGCCAGCAATTCCCTCTCAATTACAGCCAAATCAGCCAACCCCAAAACACACACACACATATGTATGTGTGTGTGTGTGTGTGTGTGTGTGTGTGTGTGTGTGTGTGTGTATGTGTGTGTGTATGTGTGTGTGTATGTGTGTGTGTGTATATATATATATATATATATATATATATATATATATATATATATATATATATATATATATATATATATATATATATATATATATATTTTAGACATTAATTATTATATGTATTCAGGCTCTTTAAACTTAGACAAGAGTGCAGGAATATTACAGAAGATAGTTTAACATCCGGATATAAAACAATACATCACCTGTAAACGTTATTAGAATCTATAATCTCTTAATAAGGAGGTTAGCCGGGGAGCCCAGGACAGCCATATTACATATCCGAACGATCAAGGTTTTTTTTTTTTTTAATCGACAGGAGCAGGATCAGCTGACTTAACGGTCACCAGGGTGGTTTTTTTTATAATCACTCATCCAAGAACCAGGGAAAGAAAAAAACAACTAACATAATACTCACGGACTTTTCACAAAGAACGTTTCACATTTAAAAACGTTTGCTTAAATGTTTAAATATAAGAAAGTAACGCACGCCGGGTCACAGCACAGTCTGCAGTGGGTCACTCCTCTAATACCACAGCGATTTTATTCCCAACGATTACAGCGTTTAATTCATTAATTAAACGGTTATATACAGGTTATAGACGTTGCCCTCCAGAAATATTGGCACCCTTGGTAAATATGAGCAAAGAAGGCTGTGAAAAAATTGTCTTCATTGTTTTTGATATTCACAGAAATACTCTGCTGTCACAGATCTCAAACAATTGCAAACACAACACAGGTTTATCAAAATAAGTATATCTTCGTTAGACATAGGTGTGCAACAATTATTGGCACCCCTATGAATTAAGATGAGAAAAATATATTCAAAGTATTCTTTTTTTTTAGTACCTTGGTGACTAGGAACAGTCATGTTCAACCATGACTTCCTGTTTCACAGGGGTATAAATATGAGGTAACACATAGGCAACATCAGTTTTTTATTATTATTATTATTATTATTATTATTATTATTATTATTATTATCATCATCAATATCATCATCATCATTATTAGCATCTGCCTTACAAGTCCCTGTGTAGAATGGCTGGAACTACTTTCCGAGCCCGTGCTGTTATACAGAACTAACGCGCACCTCCAGGCCGATCAGATTTGAGAATTCAACAGCACTGTGGTACAAACACTTCATTGAGCTGAAATAAAAACGATGACATTAGCCAGACTCAAATCTACGTGTGACGAAAGAGCAGCGAAGCTCGCAGCTGAAATCTTAGCCAAAAGACTTGCTGCGTATTTGTCGAGACTTTGGCTACGTGAAGTCGCTCCAAAATGTCTTCAAATCACACTTGCGTGTTAAATGACATTAGTTGCAGCATTTCAGTCTGGACCTCCGGCAAGCGTTGCATGGGACTGGTTAGATGCTAGCTAATGAATTGTTGACGTGTCCACCCCTGGTATGTATTACTATAATGATTAAATAGTTAGTCACACAGTCTGTGTCATGCAGTACCGGTCATCAGCAGAGCAGTACCTTGGTTGGGCTGCATGTTCATGCTGGGTCTGGGACCGTAACTTCCCATTGGCTGGCCCTGGCTCATGTTCATCTGGCCCTGGCTGCTCATGCCCTGGGAGGAGGGAGCGGCATGGTTGTAGGCGCCCATGGAGCCGTGGCTGCTGGGAGGCATGTTCATGGAGCCGGTTGGCATGTTTGGAGGCTGGTTAGGCCCTGGGCCCTGCATGGGCATGTGGTTCGGTCCTGGAGAGAAAACACACCTTGTTAATTCGTCACTGTTGAGTAATGACCGATTAAAAGCCTTGATCCATCACGTCACAAGTCGGGATTTTTGTCCATATTGTTAAATGGCGCTCTCTTACCGGGCATCTGGCCGTTCATCTGGTTCTGCATGTGTGGGCCAGAAGGCGGGCCGTCAGAGGGCATGCTGTGGCCGTGGGGGGGCTGTGGAGGCGCACCGCTCTGATTCATGCCTCCTGACATGCCCATGTTCTGTGTGGGGGGCTGTAAATAGCAGCGGTGTGTTAGAACTAAACTCAAATTGGGTTTTTGCTCTGCAGTGCAGAGTGCACACTGCTGTCTGTCTAAACCACCGCCTACAGAAAATCAGAAATCAAGACATATGAAGTTATATGCTGATGTAATAGAACACAAACAGTTAACACTCTAAATATATTTAACAGGTCTATTTAACACCTGGATTATTCTTGCTTTACTGGAAGACAGTTATTAATTAATTAATTAATTAATTAATTAAATGCTATTTCTAGGAAAACTGTTACAAATTCGGCGTGTAAAACGCATTCGTGACTCGTTCGACGTGCGTCCGATCGAACGCTCCGTACAACACACGTGTCCTGATCTCTCACTACAGTATCAGTTAGTAAACATTAAAACGCGGCGATCGAGCAGCTTCCCACGCTATCCATCCTCCAAACAGCCCTTTTGGGTTGAAAATATGGTCAGAGTTGACGTGCCTCTGCACTCGGTCCTCCTCCAAAAATCTCGATCTCGACACAAACGAGCATGACCTCGCTCCAAAAAAAAAGAAAAAAAAGAAAAAAAGAGAGAGAGTCATCGCGAGCTGCTTCGATGACCGTGATGGTCTGTGGCATGATGCGCTGGGAAGAATCAAAGCAAGCATTCGGAGAGATCAGAAGTCATCCAGAAAGCTTGCAGTTCTATTTCACCGCCTCGTATTAAATGATGGTGTATGCCGGTGTCTAACGCCCTGGCAGGACGAGGTCAAGGGAAAAGACCGCTGCAGGCTGGTAACAGACCCAAAACTCCATACTGATCAAAAATGCCTGAAAGCCGGCTCTATTTAAACTCTTGGCTGCACTGTTTTTGGGAGGTATGGTGCGTATCGAACACTATTGGGCATACTGGGGAATTAATTGACTTGTTCCCTTCTTGACTTCCTGTTTGAAAAGGGAATACATCGACATATGGAATGAAATCACGGCACTAAAGTGCTTTAACGTCTAATCGTTAAGCTTCTCGTTACTGAGAGCAACGATACAGTTATTAAATCTATAACCATTATGCATTATCCACGCGTTTGCGCAACACACTATAGGGCCAGAAGTATGTGGACACCTGACCAGCACACCCGCGTGTTTCACACGATTGTACAGAATGTCATTGCTTGCTGTAGGCTTTGTAAAGACTAGCATTGGGAAGAAGTGGATTACAGAAGATGTTACTGCAGACGATAACACACACGACGTAGGAGACGCAAACTGGTCTAGTTTCTGAAGAAGGAACACAGACGACACTCACGGCCGGGAGGAGAGACTGCATGTTCTGATTGGAGTCTGCTATTGTGGCCAAGTAGACCAAATTTCTGTGAAGCATCTGCTGGTAGCTAGAAGACAAACACAACAGGGTGGGTATTATGATTAATAAACAGTGCAGGACAATTCCAGATAGAGACACGTAAACTCTCAAGTGTGCGCACAAAAATTCTGATTGGTCAGAAGGCGTTGATGAATTTTCAGCCTCAGTAGCTCTGACAGTATATCTGTCTGCGTTAACATTAATGCTAGTAACAACTCGTTCACAGAGATTTGTACGTCAGACGCTTGATCTAACCCTAATGACGAAACGGATGGATGGGGCGTAATTTAACGAAGTAAACCGTGATGGTTGAGACGGTCACGTTTTCTGCAAGCAGAGTTAACGTCTTCGGAAGGAGTCTCCAGTGTCAGTGGTGAGTTTTCTACCACGAGACAGGAGCTGTTTCTGGAGCTTTTCTGGTTTCTCAGTGACGTGACAAAAGAGGGAGACGAGAGAAAGACGAGCTGGCAAGGAAACGAGTAACTATAAACGGATAAAAGACGTACAGTCTTTCTTTAAAAAAATACTTTTTTTAAATCGTTGGCTAATTGCTGTCATAAGAGGAATGAAGCATTTCAAAACGTGCTTTTATTGGAAAATAATTGCATTATCCAACAGTACTACTACAGGAGTGTCGCGTCTTGAATTAATTTCCTATAACGGCATGGTACCGAGCGCGTTACTCATTACTAATGGTTCGTTTTTGGGGAGAAAGAGTTCTACATTACGGATGCGCCGTGTCTGAAACAGTCGTGGCCGAGACGAATTGTTAAATCGACAGCTGAAATAGGAATTAAAAATAAAACTAGATACAAACAAAAGCCGAGCTTCTCCCAGGGTGAGACTGATATTACTGTAGACTCTCCCTGTGTGTGTCCTGTTAATAAACACGGACACACACGCCTACGGACCGAGGACACGTCTCCTGTCGTGAATGTCTGAAAATATTCCTGTGCGAGTTACTTCAGCAGGAGATCAGATACGAGGCCATATGCGCTAGATGTGTGTGAAGGAACTCACTGTGAACATTCTGCTGTTTTCCCTTTGCTCTGGAAGTCCATGATGCACTGAATCAGCTGATTGTTTTCATCCAGTAACTGAGGAGGGAAGACACACAAACACAAATGCATTTTATTCTCTTCCAGGCTAAACTCCGCTTTACACCACGCTGCTCGAATCTGATTTGTTCGGAAGTGCGAAGTCGTGGATACGGTGAAGTTTTCTCTGTGAAGACGTTCATTTGGACATTTTTAGGAAGGAGTCTCCAGTGTCCGCAGCACAGTGACGGCTGTAACTAAGTTTTTCGAGATGGGTTCTTTCTTCAAGAGGACAGACAGAGAGAGAGAGAGAGAGAGAGAGAGAGAGAGAGAGAGAGAGAGAGAGAGAGAGACAGAGACAGACAGATAGCCAGACAGAGAGCGAGAAAGAGACACAGAGCGAGAGAGAGACACAGAGAGAGAGAGAGACACACACACACACAGAGAGAGAGACACACACACAGAGAGAGAGACACACACACACACAGAGAGAGACACACACACACAGAGAGAGACACACACAGAGAGAGAGAGACACACACAGAGAGAGAGAGAGACACACAGAGAGAGAGAGAGACACACACACAGAGAGAGAGAGACACACACACAGAGAGAGAGACACACACACACAGAGAGAGACACACACACAGAGAGAGACACACACAGAGAGACACGTGGGGAGAGAGAGAGAGACACACACAGAGAGAGAGACACACGCAGAGAGAGAGACACACGCAGAGAGAGAGACACACACAGAGAGACACGTGGGGAGAGAGAGAGAGACACACGCAGAGAGAGAGACACACGCAGAGAGAGAGACACACGCAGAGAGAGAGACACACGCAGAGAGAGAGACACACGCAGAGAGAGAGACACACGCAGAGAGAGAGACACACACAGAGAGAGACACACACAGAGAGAGACACACACAGAGAGAGACACACACAGAGAGAGACACACACAGAGAGAGAGACACACACACAGAGAGAGAGACACACACACAGAGAGAGAGACACACACACAGAGAGAGAGACACACACACAGAGAGAGAGACACACACACAGAGAGAGAGACACACACACAGAGAGAGAGACACACACACAGAGAGAGACACACACACAGAGAGAGACACACACAGAGAGACACGTGGGGGGGGGAGAGAGAGAGAGAGAGAGAGAGAGAGAGAGAGAGAGAGAAGCTGGTGAGGGAACGACTGTTAACAGCTGCTATAACACAAGTGCTAATATGAACTTGTTTTGTGGTGACATTTCACAATATTAAACAACTAGAAACGGTTAAATACTATAACGTCAAGTCCGTTAACAAAATCGTTGGCAAACTGCCGTAGCAAAACAGGAAGAAAGCACTTTGGGACATGCTATTACTTTGTGTTGAGGAGCATCACCCCGCCCAAGCGTCAATCATTATCCTAGAACAACACCTAGAACATGTTGTTCTAGAACACCTAGAACCTAGCACTTTCTTCCCCCATTTCTTGCGGAGCTTCATGCAAATAATGAGCTTCAAAGAAATCATGATTTCTTTAAAAGGCACCAACTTCATCAGATTATAAACCACGTGCCGGTCCCTCCGGGATTTCACCATCACTGAAACGAACGCGAAACCAAGCAGACGCCACAATATTCTGAGGAGCTTACAATTGTTCATAATTACCACAGATTTGAGCCGAGACGCCTCACGTGACGTCATCGCGGCACGGCCGAAACCCTCTTCCGTTCACGTGCCTCGAACACGAGTACAGCTAAAAGCTCTCGTTTACCAACAAACACCGCTGTGAAAGACCGCGCAAAACTATTCCGTGCGACTCCGCGATTGATTTCGACAATCTGAGAAAAAATAAAAACTTTTTGTTTGTTTTTTTTTAAAAAAAAAAAGCACAAAACCTGTTAAACGCAGTCGGAAGTGACGCGAACGCCCCTGACTCTACGTTCACACAGACAAGGAGTCAGAGTCCTTTTAACTCGAATGAAAACGGGGAAGATCTCGTTTTGCGCATGTCCGGCGACGTAACGTTAAACGGAACTCTAAAAGGATAAAAAGTACACGTTTTTACGTACGGGAAAACTGTAACAGTTGACAGATTAGTGTGGAAGAAAACTTCAGGATGTTCTGTTAGGGAACTGAAACGTCGCTGAAATCCTGCCTCCATTCTGTGCACGGAAACAGAAAACCCAACGGTTTGTTGCGTGCTAGCGAGAACGCACGTGAGTCAGCTCACCCATCGCAGGATTCTTTTAGCTGTGCCTTGAAGCCATTTACATGTGCGTAATCCTTTTACAGATATAATCCTGTCACTTATACGTTACTATTCAGTAGCGGTAACGTCTTATAGTTTACTCTCCATCTTATTAACGGTTTTATTGCATATCTGCATGTTTGTATATTTGGATTTCTGCTTTGATCTGCAGCACACGGTTTCAGCTGGTGCTTCAGTCCGTTTTATATTTCCGAGGTTGCACCGACCCAGTACGTGACGCGACGCTTTCCCTTTATCACATCCTCAAGGTTTTAGCTTCTGATTTCTTGGCGCTGTGGAAGAAACCGGTCTGAGGCGGTTTTAGAGAACCTTGCAGTCTATGGGATTAGATTCGGGCCAAAAGTATTGAACGCAACATTTCAAGAAACAAACAAGAATACACAATGAGAAAGAAGGGGAAAAAAAGAAATAAATAAACCCCCCCCCCCCCCCCCCCCCCGACTAAAACTGAACACAATGAACTAAAATAAACAAAAATAAACAGCGTTCTTTGGTTAACGGTTTTCTAAGCTTGCTTTTTGCTAATCATAGTTTGTGAACGTGCTGCCAGACTTTTCGTTTACGATCGCCACGCTGGCACAAATCTGGCATGTGTACGGGGCTTAACACGCTTCACTCTCATTGGCTAGTGAGATTTAGATCGATAGCTCGAGTGTCCAGCTGAGGAGAAGGAGGAGGAGGAGGAGGATGGCGGCGACGAGACTACCAAAACCTCAAATATTAATTACGAACTAATATACTGACTCAGTAAGAGGAAGTCATTTCCCCTACAATGTACAAACCCTACGTCTGCGTCCGAAATCACACACTTACCCGCTACGCAGTAGGTGAAAAACGGCACGCCAGAGGGGTAGTGTGTCCGAGTTCTCAGTATGTGAGAAAAACCCACACACGCGTACTGTACTATCAGTACGCGATTTCGGACGCAGCCTATAACGATACTCACTAGCCGATGAGAGTAAATCGCTGTTAAGCCCCGCCCACATGAGATTTGTCCCAGAATGGCGAGCACACGATTATAAACCTAGCGAAAACAAAGCTTGGAAGGAAAAAGAAAAAAAAACATTAAAGAATGCCGTTTATTTCCATTTCTGCCCCGGAGATCACCGTTTTCAACATCGGAGCGTTTTCCCTTCTCATCGAATATTTCTGAAAAGTTACGTTCAATACTTCTGGCACAAATCTAATCACGTAGCAGTCCAGGAACTTCGTGTAACCCTGTCTTTACTCCTCCTTTGTTAGACCGATGTGATTGAGATCGATCCAGTTAGATGCGGATCTTCCTTCTCGCCAAAGCCGATAATCGCGTGTTGTATATGAAGTGATCTCTGTGATTTCTGAGACAGCTGGATTGCTCTTGTATCAGATTCACTGAGGAATAAAAACAATAACAATTAGAGATGATTGGTATGGGCCGATAAAGGCTATTTTCCCCACTATGGGCTATCGGCCGAGAGTTTAAAAACGTCCGATAAATCAGGGCGGATTATATCCTGTCAATCAAAAGAGGGCGGGAAAACACCTGGATTTGGTGCTGTGTGTAAAGATGTCTCTTCTGTGAAATGACGACAAAACTCCAGTTTGTAATCTCTGCACGGATAAAATTTTACACCGGACGCTGCACCAGTGAAGCGGGAGTTTCGGCGTCGAGTCTAAAGAATATTTCTGCCATTTGCCAGTCTAAAGAATATTTATAACATTCAATAAGTTAATAATCTTACTTTAATCTTCAGAATTTAGTTGATGTGTAAATGTTAGAGTAATGTGTTTTATGTTTATGAGACCAGTTACTGTCAAACAACTTTGACAGTAGTACTTTGTGGAATTAATTATACAGTATCGGTATCGGCCGATATCACTGAATAATCGGTCATCGGTATCGGCTGAGAAATTTAGTATCGGTGCATCTCCAGTTATAATAAATAATAATAACAAACACCTTTTCGATTCAGCTTCTGGACTCCCGATGCTCGTCTTCAGGGTGGAATTAATATATACTAAGAATTTATTTCCCACTATAAAAGGCATATAGTTTGCTCCAAATCACTGTCTATGATTAGGAAAAAATCATAGCAAAGAATTAAGGGACTGAAATGGAGTTAAGCCTGGTACTACTGCGAGTTCATGGATTTAACTACAATCTAAAATGAGCTGAGGAAAATCAAATAAACCAAAGATGTTAAATGAAGCTAAATTATCTTCCTTTTTGTTTTTTTTTTGTGGCCCAAAACAGCACTAATGTGAAGCTACAGTGAAACAAGTAAACCAACCCTTACTCACTAGCTCTTTACTTTATAATGGTTTCCTTCTTTATTTTATAAAATAACAATATCATAATAAATGTAAATGATTTAGTCAAATTAAATTACAACAGGTTTTCAGCTTTTATGTGTATGTATACATTATGAGGCATTAACCCTACCAGCTAGCTAACAAAGGCAACAGCTAACGTTAATTGCAGTCAGTTATATAGCGACGGAAAATACCGGCTTTATCCCAAACCGCGTTCAGTTCTCCATACTGCTGCACTACCTAGGGTACACGATAACGGTTCCCACGCCCTACTCAGTGCACTATGAAGTCATTAGTGCGCCGTTTGGAACTCAACCTGGGCCTTGAAGTGAGCTAGTTAAACATGGCGGTTTGTGGTGTTTAAAAAAACATTTTGAGTGCTGTTTATTCAAAATAAACGTTGCATATACAAGCACGGTCGTTTTTTTGTTTCTTTTTTTTTTTAAGATATGCGTATTAGAGATTTATAGCATCTTCTAATTTATGTCTAAAGTTAAGCCACGGAGCTAAAAGTGTAGCAAGTGCTACCAAGCTAATTAGCTAAACCAGGCTAACAGACTAGCATCGTTGTATTATCGCTGCGCTTTCCCAAACACCATCACCATACCTTCTGTATCCCCGCGGGTGTAATATCACCCTTCCCGCGTTGTCTGTGAGGCGCGAAAGCCACCGACATGCTGAAGTTTTGAACCAAAACGTATAACGCGGCTAGTGGGAGGTAAAAAATAAAAAATAAAACACTTGCTACGGCGTACAATCACATACAGCTTCGCGCTAACGAAATCTGCACGTACAGCGCAGACTGGGGTGGAATGTTCCTCTAGCGCGATGTTCCGGGGGGAGGGGTGCGTCGACGTGGTTTGTCTGTAACTGTTTCGGAATGATTTTGTAGTCACTAATGCGATTGAAATCGATATATAGTAACTTGTACGATTATATTCTTACAGAAGAAGAAAAATCTCATGTTTTAAAGTACACCTGCGTCTATAGTGCTATGTCATCCCCCCCGCCCGTGAGCAAATGGTTTGTTCCTCTAAGTCAATCTCGGGCAGGTCGTGTAGAATTCCACAGAGCGTTCAGTAGCACATGAATACACACAGCGTTATTTTTATTTTTTTTTTTTTTACATTTTAAACCTCAAATATGGAGCCTGCCCTTATTCATGAATATGTTTATAAACTGTTATACAATGCAGGAAGTGGTGGGGCTCGGGGTTGAGTTAGAGTGAACGCCGTGTAGCTTTGGTTTTGCTCTAATCGTTAGGAAGTCATGCCCCTGCTTCATGACATGAGCTCAGTGTGAATGGCATTTTGAAGATGGCGGGGATTTAATCATGTGGTCTGAGTTAAGATCACAGCAGTGTGTGTGTGTGTGAGAGAGAGAGAGAGGGCAGCTACCTTTACACAAGGATAAATAATTTTTTTTAAAAACAAACAAACTAATTTAATAGTGTTTAATTTGTGTGTTTATATTATATTTGAAACCATTAAAGTGCACCTATTATGGTTTTTCATGTATAAAATTTCATGTAGTGTGTTCTATATGTAGCAGTTTGTGAATGTAAAAAGTCTGCAAAGTTTCTAATATCAAAGCGCAGGAACAACTCACAAAAGAAGGAACCGATTCGTTAGTGATTCCAGACTTTACTTCCTGTACTAACCTAAGTAGGTTTGTAACAAAAAAAACCCGCCTCTGGTCTTCATTGGCTGCTCGCTGACAGTGGTAGACCAATCACAACAGAGTTGAACATCTGACCAATCGGAGCAGAGTATGCTCTTTGAAAGGAGGAGTTTAGAAATAATCATTTAGAACAAATCATTTAAGGAGTCGTTTGGGGGGGGGGGGGTAATGCTGCAATTTAAAGTGCACCTATTATGGTTTTTCAAATATTACCTTTCATGTAGTGTGTTATGTACGTAGCTGTTTGTGAATGTGAAAAGTCTGCAAAGTTTAAAAAATCAAAGAGCACAACAAACTGAGTTATTGACTCACAAGAGAAGGAACCGGTTCTGAACAGCGAAACGAGTCGTTAGTGATTCCAGACTTTACTTCCTGCACTAACCTACGTAGGTTTGTAACAAAAAAAAACCTGCATCTGGTCTTCATCAGCTGCTCGTGAAGAGATGGAGCTGAAACTCAAATACGGTAGTGGGCGTTTCCTTTCTGAAACACACTGACAGCGGTAGACCAATCACAACAGACTGGGACGTCTGACCAATCAGAGCAGAATATTCTCTCTGAAAGGAGGAGTTTAGAATGAATCCTTTAGAACGGATCATTGAACGAGTCATTTTTGACAATGGATAAACAAGGTAATGCTGAAATTTAAATTATGAGCACGTTAAAGTGTTTTTTTTTTTTTTTACCTTGGATGCATGTAAACCTATTGTATGAGACCTTTAAAACAAAATTAGGCACGTTTCAAAACCATAATAGGTGTGCTTTAGAGAAATTGTCAATAGCATTAGTGTTGTTAACTTTTCCTCATAGACCCTTTCCGTACATCATAAACGTTTCATACTTTCAGAGGTGTTTTTTTTTCTTTAAAGGAAAACATGAAATTGAAATTGGTTGGTTGCTATATAGGCTACTTGCACTCAGGACTATGATGTATTTCAGTTTTACACAATGCTAATATAATGTCGAGCGACGAGCCAAGAGTGCCTATATTTCCTATAACCGCACTGGGACGTTTCAAGTGAAGTCAAGTGGGTTTTTATTGTCATTCCTGTATATAGCTTGTATACACTGGAATGAAATGACGTATCTTTAGAAACATGGTGCAACACGGAACAGTACACAATACTACATCCATCCAACCATACATCTTCTATACCACTTATCCTACAGGGTCACGGGAAACTTGAGCCTATCCCAGGGAGCATGGGGCCCTGGACGGGGTGTCAGTCCATCGCAGGGCACAATCACATACACATTCACACATGCATTCATACACTACAGACACTTTGGACATGCCAATCAGCCTACCATGTATGTCTTTGGACTGGGGGAGGAAACCGGAGTACCCGGAGGAAACCCCCGTGGTACGGGGAGAACATGCAAACTCCACACACACAGGGCCACGATGGGAATCGAACCCCTGACCCTGGAGGTGTGAGGCGAACGTGCTAACCACTAAGCCACCATATGCAAGACTACATAAAGTGTGAGACGAGTGCAAAACAATAAATACACAGAACAAAACACCAAATACGCAGGACAATAGATACACAGAACCTGGACTATAAACGGTAAACATGGACAGTAAACTGTAAGCGATCGTGCAATGTAGCAGCACAAGTATTTCATTAACTATGTTTCCATCCACGTATCTGTATGCGAATTTTGGGATTTCGCATAAACAACGTTGGGATTGAAAAAACCAGCTGTGAACCAAATCTCCAAAATGAACATAAAAAAAACGTATGCGCTCAATCGAGGTTGATAAAAAAATTGTATTTGATATGAAGACGTGCGCATAGACTACGATGAAAACACATTTACAGAAGAAATCCTTCGACGCGCATCAAAAAAGTCCTGCGACTTTGCCTCAACAAATCATAAATCACGAGACACATCGGATGGAAACTGTGCTTTATACGATATTCCAAGTTAAATTCGCAGCTTGGATTGAAACATAGCTACCGTGTGCATCGCTCCGCTTGTCCGCGTTTACCACGTTAAATGCCACTTTCAAATTCCTCATTCGAAACGTTCAGTGTTAGCGACATCATCGGCAGACATGCCAAACGATACCTTTCGGGAATATAACTTTTAGCTTAAATGATGAAATCTCATCAGACGAAGATGAAAAGGAAAAAGAGACACCAATTTTACCAGAAGCACCTTTAACAGGAATGTACAAATCAATGTGAGCTAGTTAGCCATTTTAGCTGATGTGCTATAAAGTGAGCGCGGCTTCTTCGGGATCTATTTCTGCTAGCGGAACAAAAATGAACAGAACATTTGTCATTTGGCCATGTCACTTCCTTGATGTTGATTTTCTGTTTATAGAACTTATAAAAGCAATATCGTGCTCGCAATCATGCGGTTATACGGAATATCTAGATGACTGCGGCGCGAATCACAGCAGTGCCGATATTCATTATAACCGCACTATTGCTTATACAATATTGCTTATTTGAAATAGTGCTAATGTTGCTTTTTCAGTAGCATTGTTTACGACGGGTGTAGAAGTACATCGTGGCACCGTGCATCGCGATTCTATTAATTATGCATGTGATGCAGTTGCACTGTTTGAACACCAGAGGTCCCAATTTGAGCATCCCATAGTGTTAAAATATATAGAGAGCACACAGGTCACATGATCGCGTTCTTTCATGGAGATCCTGAGAGATCATGTGGACTCATGAGGTCCGATAGCCCGATAGCTCTGGATTGCTACGACCAACACGCATAATACGTTATACATTTATGTTCCCAAGGCTTTGGAAATCGGGCGTTTTACCTGACAGACACTTTGTTTATTCACTCAAAATTTTGGAGAAAGTTTATAAATGTATTTATTCATTTTTAAGATATGGTGTAGTACATTTTGTTTACAAGATTAAATCTCTGTTCATAGCAATTTGTTTATTTATTTAATGTTATACAGACAATAATGTACATTGTTTTCTGATTCAGGAGTCTTTTCAGTCCGAATTTTTCTTCATTAAAATTTTGTTCAAAATATCCTGAGGATCGAATCGCAAGACTGCTTACTTTTAAATGTATTATTCTGTATATACAAGTATTCGCTTTAGATTAATAAACATTTACATTTATTCCTTTAGCAGACGCTTTTATCCAAAGCGACTTACAAATGAGGAAATACGAGCAAAGCGATATATCAAGCGGAGAATAATACAAGTAGTGCTACCGTACAAGATCTTTAATTGAGTTCTAGAGAAGCAAAGTGCACAGAGTCGAGGTGTAAGTGCCAGAGTAAGTTGTTTTTATTTATATATTTGTTTTTAATAATGTGGGGGTTGGCGTTTTAGGGGTTGGTTAGGTGTTCACGGACGAGGTGGGTCTTTAGCTGTTTTTTGAAGATGGTGAGAGATTCTGTAGTCCGGATTGAGGTTGGAAGTTCATTCCACCACTGAGGGACGGTTAGTGTGAAGGTTCTGAAAGGGATCTTGAGCCACGCTGAGTAGGCACTACCAAGCGTCGGTCGTTAAGCGTGAGGGAACGTAAACCTCAAGGAGAGAGTTGAGGTAGGGGGCGCTGTTCCAGACAAGGTCTTGTAGGTGAGCATCAAGGCCTTGAATTTGATGCGGGCGTCTACAGGAAGCCAGTGGAGGGAGATTTGGTCTGGTTGAAGATGAGGCGTGCTGCTGCATTCTGAATCATCTGAAGGGGTTTGATGGAGCTGGCCGGGAGGCCCGAGAGTAGTGCGTCGCAGTAGTCCAGTTTTGAGATAACAAGAGCGTGGACGAGTATCTGTGTAGCCTGTTCGTTGAGGTAGCGTCTGATTTTCTTGATGTTCTACAGAATGAACCTGCAGGATCGTTCAGACATGTTTGCTTGTTAAAGCTATAACATTGCGTATACAGATTTTGACTATACATTTCGAGGAGGAAAATACACATCACACATCCCAGTTAGCTGGCTAGCTTGTTGCTATCAAAAGCAATCGTGGAGGCTGTGGATGCTCTTTAATTTTTTTCCACTTTGTGTGTTGAATGTGCCTCAGTGGAAAATGACGTCATTTCACCCTGTAAATCACCACTTACCACGTGTGCTACCAAATGTAGCACAAGTCCCATTGCACCTCTATTAGCAGGTAGTCAAGCCACATTGTGGGTGAGGTAATGGAGAAAACATTATCTGAAGGGTGGAAGGTCTACAAAGCAGGTTAGCCCCTTTTATCACTAACATTATAGCAGTTATAAACAGTCATTCCCTCACCAGCCTTTTTCCAGAAAAACAAAACACATTGTGATGTTAGCGAGAAACCATAAAGTCCTGAAGACTTTATGTGTGTGTGTGTGTTGGAAAACAAAGTTAGAGCTTTGCCTCTGACTGTTATAAAGCACAGACACTGGAGACTGCTTTCGAAAAAGGGAAAAAAAAGAGGAAAAAAAAACTTCACTACATCAAGACGCTTAAAAACAATCTGTTTATGTGGCGCGTCTGCCCTAAAGGCCACTAGAGAAATGATAGCATATTAAAACGAACCACTGTTTGAGGCATGTCCGAGCTAAAGTAAGGCATACATTTTCATCTACCCAGTTTAATCCCAAAGTCCGACTGAAATAAACAAAGACAAGGCATCGGCGCAACTTCTGATTTCACACCGAGTAGCCTAATCCTTTAGAAACAGAGCTCAGCCTCGATCTCATCAATAGATGGAGAGAGTTTCATGATCTGAGAAGAAGCCTGCTGGGTTTTTCTTTCTCGTGCCGATGGGCAGACTTCACCGTCGCTCATAATTGGTACTGATATGCCACAAGACACAAGGCTGGTCTCCTGCTGCACTGAGGCGTCATCATTAATGCAGAAGACGGGGTCGGTAACTGGGGACATGCAGTGGTCAAGCAAAAAGGAGATCAAGCGCGTATAAATCTAGACTCGGGTTAACAAAGGTTGGCTAAAGACAAGGAGAAAACAACATAAAGTGTGTTAGTAAGGGCTACGTCGAGTCACCAGAACAGCGTGCGTCCACAGTGGGACAGATTCTCGGGTACTATACTGGACCGATGAGGAGCCAAATCATTCTAATGACGTGTTTGGGAGTTGGGAGGAAATCAAAAGGAGAACATGTGGATATGGGGAGCATTTAATGGGGAGTCACTTTAATAGGAACGCCTAATTGGTGGGTAATATGGGGCAGTGGTGGCTTAACGGTTAAGGCTCTGGGTTACTGATCGGAAGGTCAGGTGGTTCAAGCCCCAGCACTGCCAAGCTGCCACTGTTGGGCTCTTGAGCAAGGCCCTTAACCCTCTCTGCTCCAGGGGGCGCTGTATCCTGCGCTGTGACCCCAGCTTCCTGCAAAGAAAATAATTTCACTGTGCATATGTATATGTGACCAATACAGACTCATTATACATAAAATCATGCAGATACGGGTCAAGAGCTTCAGTGCACACCAAAAATCAGTACGTGAAAAAATGTGATCTCAGTGACTTTGAACCTTTGTTGGCATTGTTGTTGGCTGGTTTGAGTATACCAGAAACTGCTGCTCTCCTGGGATTTTCACACAAAGCGGCCTCCGGAGTTTATACAGAATGGTGTGAAAGACCAGAGAGCATCCGACGAGCTGCAATTCCACTTGCCGAAACACCTTGCTGATGAGATGTGTCTCTTTATGACCGTGGTGAACAGAAAAGCATCAGAGGACTCGGAACACGTCGGACCTTGTGGAGGATGTGCTACGACAGCAGGAGTCAGCCAAGAAGGTGACTACAGTGGGGATCACTGAGGATCACTCAAACTGAACAGTTGAAGATCGGAAAACCGTCATGTGGTCATTTTTCAGTCTTCAGTATAATAATAAATTGGATGAGCGAGTGGATTGAGCTATAATACAATATAGTACATATGTGTCAGTAAATGTATACAGTATAAAAGTGGGGAAAAGTATGTGAAAAATGTAAAAAAAAAAAAAAAAAAAAAAGTTTATATATCAGTTGTATGAACTCAGATTGATTTAGTAAGTCAAATGACTGAGATTGAGATTTTGACTTAGTCAAAATTATGACCTAGTAAGTCAAAACAACGAGATAATATCAAAATAATGACTTGGTTAATCAAAATAACAAGATAATAAGTAAAAAAATAATGAGATTGTCAAATTCATGAGATAGTAAGTCAAATGAACATCTTATTAAGTCAAAAATAACAAGATACTAACAAAATAATGATATATTAAGTCAAAATAATGACTTGATTAGTCAGAATAACAAGATGATAAGTTTAAAAAATGAGATCGTCTAATTCATGAGATAGTAAGTCCAATGAACACCTTATTAAGTCAAAATAACAACATAGCATGTGAAAACAATGAGACAAAATAATGTATAGTAAGTCAAAATAATGACTTGATTAGTCAAAATAACAAGATAAGAAGTAAACAAAATGAGATAAATAATGTATAGTAAGTAACAATATCTAGATTCTAAGTCAAAATAACATTATGTTGATGATTTATTACCAGAAACCACCAGAAGATGGCAATCTTGACCCAGGCACTGTTAGTGCATTTGTATCTCTCGCTCATTCTCTCTTCTTTCATTCTGCAACCCTGAAAGAATGATAGAGATTGTGGAGAGAAAAAAAAAAAAACTTACAGCACAAAACCCTGAGCCTTGACATGTTTTTCTTTCGATCCGTTTGAACATTTTGCCTCCGGGGCTTCGCATTAGAACCACTGAATCCATCGCATGAGCTGAATTGTTCTTGATTGTCATGAGAAAGAAAGACAGAGAGAGAATGTGTGAGGCAAAAAGGAGGGGGAGAAAGTGTGACACTGTCCCTGGAGCATTGAGCAAGCTGTCAGGGTGCGTCGAGTCACCAAGGGCTGCACGCTCGGACGACAGCGTCCCTTTGCAACCCGTCACGTGTTCGCTTGCGTGTCTTCCATTTTCTGGGTGAGTCTGATCGGTGTGTGTCTTACATCTCGAAAGCTAATGAGTGGCATGACGTTAAAGTATACATCTAGCTGGATGGTGACAAAGGATGTGATCTTATTCCAAGCTTACGTTCCTGCCCAAGTGTATGCCTGGGAGCACACCCACCATCGAAACCCTTCAATAATAGCAAGCAAGCACAATGGAAGAGAGTGGGTGGAAAGAGTGGAATCGTGGGAAAGCGCTGCCTCCGGCTGAGCGAATTATCCTACAGGCCGCTGCTTCTTCCTCGTACGTCTGCCATTCTCTGCAACTCCACCCTGTGTAATGTGGAGAAGTGGACAAGGGACCAGAAAAATGAAGGGAACTCTAGGGAACCCACAGGCCTACTTCATCCGGGGGCATATCTCAGATATCTTACTCCTCAACCCCTCCGGTAACATATCACATAACCTTGCATCTGTTTACTTCTCAGAGTGATCATGTCAGCTCAAGCAGACGCAATACATGCATATTAAGAGGGAATCTATTCAGGAGTAGTTCCTGGTAATTGCTACAATTATTTATTTCTCAAGACAGATTGCAGTCCACTCGCTGTGCTGTTAAAGGAGCTGACAGTGATGCAAGGGATGCAAGACTGACAGTCAAGAAGAATCCTCCAAGTGGCAAGACATTAGGGTTAGAGAGTCGTGTGCTAGATACACACACTTCGGCATATTCAGAGTTGAGCCGCACACGTAGGGAGGAGTCAATACGGAATACTTTATTTTAATTTCCCCATGGGGGATTAATCAAAGTTTATCTTATCTTATTTGATCTCATCTTAAATTCTGTTTATCACTTATGCACATGTCAAAGTCACGTGTGACTTTGACCGTGAACGTTTTGGCTATTTTGTGCGAAAGCCCTGAACTGCAAGGTATGGAATTATTTGTTTTTTTTTTCAAGTGCTTTCGTTATTTTGACTTAGTAACTTGTTATTTCAATGTAGGAACTCGTTATTTTGACTTACTAAATAGTTATTTCAAAATATTATCTACTAATAGTATAGTTTAATGAGGTAATGATCAACATAACTAGATACTAATTTGAAATAATAATAATAGTAATAAATTATAATAATTAGTAAATAACTATTGAGTAAGTCAAAATGATGTGATAGTAGGTTAAGATGATATAGTAAGCCAAAACAATGAGATACTAAGTCAGAATAATGAGATACTAAGTCAAAATTATGACATAGTAAGTCAAAACCACAAGATAATTTCACAATAACAATATACTAAGTCAAAATAATGACTTGGTAAGTCAAAATCAGATAATAATACAAAATTAACGAGATACTAAGTCAAAATAACAACACAGTAAGTCAAAACAATGAGATACTAAGTCAAAATTATGAGATACTAATTCAAAATAATGAGATACGAAGTCAAAAACATGAGATAATTTCAAAATAACAATATAGTAAGGCAAAATATTGAGATAGTAAGTCGAAAGTATGACATTGTAAGTCAAAACCACAAGATAATTTCAAAATAACATTTTTTAGTCATATTTAGTCAATACTAAGTCAAAATAATGGCTTGGTAAGTCAAAATCAGATAAGAATACAAAATGAATGAGATACTAAATCAAAATAACAACATAGTAAGTCAAAACAGTGAGATACTAAGTCAACATAATGTGATAGTAAGTCAAAAATAATTATATACTAAGTTAAAATAATGAGATAGTAAGTCAAAACAATGAGATACTAAGTCAAAATAATGTGAAAATAAGTCAAAACAATGAGATAGTAAGTCAAAAAATGAGATACTAAGTTAAAATAATGTGATAGTAAGTCAAAAAATGAGATACTAAGTTAAAATAATGTGATAGTAAGTCAAAAAATGAGATACTAAGTTAAAATAATGTGATAGTAAGTCAAAAAATGAGATACTAAGTTAAAATAATGTGATAGTATGTCAAAAAATGAGATACTAAGTTAAAATAATGTGATAGTATGTCAAAAAATGAGATACTAAGTTAAAATAATGTGATAAAGTCAAAAAATGAGATACTAAGTTAAAATAATGTGAGAGTACGTCAACATAATGAGATATTAAGTTAAAATAATGTGATAGTAAGTCAAAAAATGAGATACTAAGTAAAATAATGTGATAGTAAGTCAAAACATGAGATACTAAGTTAAAATAATGTGATAGTAAGTCAAAACATGAGATACTAAGTAAAATAATGTGATAGTAAGTCAAAACATGAGATACTAAGTTAAAATAATGTGATAGTAAGTCAAAAAATGAGATACTAAGTTAAAATAATGTGATAGTAAGTCAAAAAATGAGATACTAAGTAAAATAATGTGAGAGTACGTCAAAAAATGAGATACTAAGTTAAAATAATGTGATAGTAAGTCAAAACATGAGATACTAAGTTAAAATAATGTGATAGTAAGTCAAAACATGAGATACTAAGTTAAAATAATGTGATAGTAAGTCAAAACATGAGATACTAAGTTAAAATAATGTGATAGTAAGTCAAAAAATGAGATACTAAGTAAAATAATGTGATAGTAAGTCAAAACATGAGATACTAAGTTAAAATAATGTGAGAGTACGTCAAAAAATGAGATACTAAGTTAAAATAATGTGATAGTAAGTCAAAAAATGAGATACTAAGTTAAAATAATGTGAGAGTACGTCAAAAAATGAGATACTAAGTTAAAATAATGTGATAGTAAGTCAAAAAATGAGATACTAAGTTAAAATAATGTGATAGTAAGTCAAAAAATGAGATACTAAGTAAAATAATGTGATAGTAAGTCAAAACATGAGATACTAAGTTAAAATAATGTGATAGTAAGTCAAAACATGAGATACTAAGTTAAAATAATGTGATAGTAAGTCAAAAAATGAGATACTAAGTTAAAATAATGTGAGAGTACGTCAAAAAATGAGATACTAAGTTAAAATAATGTGATAGTAAGTCAAAAAATGAGATACTAAGTAAAATAATGTGATAGTAAGTCAAAACATGAGATACTAAGTTAAAATAATGTGATAGTAAGTCAAAAAATGAGATACTAAGTAAAATAATGTGATAGTAAGTCAAAACATGAGATACTAAGTTAAAATAATGTGATAGTAAGTCAAAAAATGAGATACTAAGTAAAATAATGTGATAGTAAGTCAAAACATGAGATACTAAGTTAAAATAATGTGATAGTAAGTCAAAACATGAGATACTAAGTTAAAATAATGTGATAGTAAGTCAAAAAATGAGATACTAAGTTAAAATAATGTGATAGTAAGTCAAAAAATGAGATACTAAGTTAAAATAATGTGAGAGTACGTCAAAAAATGAGATACTAAGTTAAAATAATGTGATAGTAAGTCAAAAAATGAGATACTAAGTAAAATAATGTGATAGTAAGTCAAAACATGAGATACTAAGTTAAAATAATGTGATAGTAAGTCAAAAAATGAGATACTAAGTAAAATAATGTGATAGTAAGTCAAAACATGAGATACTAAGTTAAAATAATGTGATAGTAAGTCAAAAAATGAGATACTAAGTTAAAATAATGTGAGAGTACGTCAAAACATGAGATACTAAGTTAAAATAATGTGATAGTAAGTCAAAACATGAGATACTAAGTTAAAATAATGTGATAGTAAGTCAAAAAATGAGATACTAAGTTAAAATAATGTGATAGTAAGTCAAAACATGAGATACTAAGTTAAAATAATGTGATAGTAAGTCAAAAAATGAGATACTAAGTTAAAATAATGTGATAGTAAGTCAAAACATGAGATACTAAGTTAAAATAATGTGATAGTAAGTCAAAAAATGAGATACTAAGTTAAAATAATGTGAGAGTACGTCAAAAAATGAGATACTAAGTTAAAATAATGTGATAGTAAGTCAAAAATGAGATACTAAGTTAAAATAATGTGATAGTAAGTCAAAAAATGAGATACTAAGTTAAAATAACGTGAGAGTACGTCAATATAATGTGATAGTAAGTCAATATAATGAGATACTCAGTCAAAATAAGAACTTACTATGTCTAAATACAGAGATAAAATCTTGAAATAATGAGTTGCCATGTCAAAAAAACAAACCCTAAGATAATATCTGGAACCCACCTCGCACAATAGCAGTTCAGGGCTTCTGCAGTTTTGTGCTTTAAATCCACAAAACACATTGGAATGCCATTTGGGAACAATATTAAAAATATGTAAGGAATAAAACACAAAGGGATATGCTACTCTAGGAAAATACTCATCAGCAGGTTGGTGTGATGTGGCCTGACATGAAGCAGAGTTACAGCTTCCAAACCGAGTGTTTAATTACTCTTCTTCCACAGCAGTCTGTCAACATTATTATTTTTTAAAAATTAATTACAGCATGACAACGTAAATGACACCATGTTAGAACAAGTACATTAACTCGTCTTTCAGCTGGAGCTATTGTCAGAGCCGCTTATGTAGAAAATGAATCAATAGCATCTGATCAAGCAAGAATTCAACAGTGCTGTGGTATGAATAACCAAAACTTTATACACGAATGAGGAGAGTTGTACCTGGAGATGCCACGAAAAAGGAAATCCGCAGCAACGTTTATCTGGATGAGGACGGGTTCCCTTCTGAGTCCGGTTCCTCTCAAGGTTTCTTCCTCATATCATCTCAGGGAGTTTTTCCTCACCACCGTCTCCACCGTCTCGCTCAATAGGGATAAACTCACACGCTTAAAATCTCCATCCTGTGTTTATATGTTTCTGTAAAGCTGCTTCGAGACAACGTCCGTCGTTAAAAGTGCCATACAAATCAAGTGGAATTGAATTGAAAATAGAATTTACTTTTAAAAAGCCATTTGTTATTGTTTTCGTCACACAGAAGCAACTCCTAAAGACGAGAATTTTAGAAACGCGCCGAGCGACGTCGAAACGCTTATCCTCTAACCCATCAGCAACAGTGTGTACAGGTACGACAGTGGTCCTCAAAGTCCAATTACGTACTGTGCAATAAGGCGTGGACGGCTCCGGGCTCCCTGTGACCCTGTGTGAGTGGTATAGAAAATGGATGGATGAATTTTCTAAGTGTATCATCATTCTGAAGCCATAACATAAGAACATGAGAGTGTGTCCATTTAAAAAAAAATATATATATATATAAAAAAACAAACAAACAAACAAAAAAAAACGCCTTGGCTAATTTATGGGTTCTTCAGTGGTCCAGCTTGAAATGCTCTCTCAAAAGGGGAACACTCCGGTGTTGAACTGTTCTGAATAGAAATAAAATCAAGAACATTCTAGATTTATGTACCCCCCCCCCTCCCCCCCCCCCCCCACTTCAAGAGTTTACCTTTAATAAGTAAAGTGCGCTGGCCGGCTTTACTTATCTAAGACCTGACATGACTGTTGATCCTCTGCATAAAGTGAGAAAATCTGATCAACACTCTTCTGCCCAAAACACACACACACACACACACACACACACACATCCAGCCAGGTGTGATAGCAGTGTTATGTGCTGTTTGGTATGGAAATCCTGAATGCAGCCTCGGTTCACCTTTTTTAATACCAGGTGTAAACAAGGAATCACAGTTTCTTTAGCACCTAAAGGTTATTAGTGGCCTTTGGGCATCTTGAGCTGCATATCACCTTATCACCAAACACACACACACACACACACACACACACACACACTGTGTGGGATATGAAATCAGCTTTAAACTTGACATTACTCTTTCCGAACTCATAAGCAAAGAAAAAGGCAGTGTGTGCACGTGCGTCGACATTCTGCGCAAGTAAGCGTGTTATCTTTATGTTTCGGGCTGATCGTGGGCAAAAAAAAAAAAAAAAAAAAAGACAGAGGAGAAGAAAAAGAAAGAAAAAGTGCAGCCAGATTGGCATGAATCCATTGTGCTGCGATGATCAAAATAAAAGAGATGCTAAGCAGCTGCAGGGCATTACCCCCCCCCCCCTCCCGCCACCTCACCCCCCCATCTCCCCACCCCCTCCCCACACCCCAAGATGATGGGATGTGAAGAAAAGCAGAAAGGAAAAAGAGAGCTACAAAAGCCTGCACTTTTAGCTCAGAGCTTCCTAATCCAAATTAGGCAAAAGAAAAGAAGCACAGTCATAGGCAAAAAATCCTGATTAAAAACAGCGAGGCTATTAAAAGTTGAAACATCTCGGCAATAACAGCGTGCAGCCGAGTCCAAATCCTAATGTGGAACACACAAGTTCATCGAGAAAAGAAGAAAAAAAAAAAGCTTTTTACTTGGGAGGTCAAGTTGCTGGAAGAAGATGCGCACTTGGTCAGAAGCAGGATCGTCATGGTTCACGACCGAGTGAGCATAAACAAATGCATGTTTTGATCTTTTATTCCAGTACCTTCATGAAATTGTGAGCATATGACATCTTTTAACTGTGAACGTCTGCACTGCCATTCTCTTCCAACTTCTATAACGTTCTTAGTAGCTTCATGGACATGATTTACGATTTATAAGTGGGGCGCACGGTGGCTTAGTGGTTCGCCTCACACCTCCAGGGTCGGGGGTTCGATTCCCACCGTGGCCCTGTGTGCGCGGAGCTTGCATGTTCTCCCCGTGCTGTGGGGGTTTCCTCCGGGTACTCCGGTTCCCTCCCCCAGTCCAAAGACATGCATGGTAGGCTGATTGGCGTGTTCAAAGTGTCCGTAGTGTATGAATGTGTATGTGAGTGTGCCCTGCGATGGACTGGCACCCTGTCCAGGGTGTACCCCGCCTTGTGCCCCATGCTTCCTGGGATAGTCTCCAGGTTCCCCGTGACCCTGAAAAGGATAAGCGCTATAGAAGATGGATGGATGGACTCAGTTAAGCAGTTAGTGAACAAATACAGTATACGCACTTACATGGTATATATGATTTAGAAGGGCTTCGTTCAACAGGCATTAGCTGTCATAAACGCTGCTTGAGATTAGTTTTAATGTCTAGTTGACGTAACAGCTACAGAAAAAACTACAACGACTCTAAGAAGCTACTATCCAAAGAAATCTCTGTAGACCAGACATACAACAGCGTCATTATTTCACATGTTGTCACGCCAGTTTATGTCCAGGTTTATAAGAGTGTCATGATGTCATGACCCTAATTCTTGCTAAACGTATTCAGTTTAGCGTAAGCATGTTATAGACGTATCACAGGATGCCGTCGTGTCAGTTTATGCCCAGGTATATAAGAGAGTGATGATTTCAATGTCTAGTTGACGTAACAGCTACAGAAACATTTGTGAAGGCTTCATAGGATTATGAATACAATTCATAAGATAAGATAAGATAAACTTTATTGATACCACACTGGGGACATTCCTTCGTTACAGCAACTCAATTACACACACACACACACCCAAAAAAAAAAACAGATAGGAAAGAATACACATTAAATAGGAGTAGAATTAAAAATATATATATACAATAGGAATAGAAACATAAGAATAAAAGTAGTAAAAAATTATAATAATAAATGGTAATATGTACACTATATATAACATATATATATATATATAACATGAAAACATTTCAATGTATAAAAGGTTGGGGTTCATACCACTTACATGAATGTACATAAGCATACATAAATATTTATAAAGGCTCCTTTCAGCAGGTGTTGGCTGTCATAAACATTGCTTTGATCAGGTGGTTTGTTAATTTGTCATAACAGCTAATCAAACTTTTGTGAAGGCTTTATGAGACTAGGATTTTATTCATAAGCACTTTTTTGTCATGTTGACATAACAAAGATTTTTAAACTTAAAAAAAACAAACAAACTCGGTGTTTATAACCCCTACATAAGCATGTCATGGCAACTGATAGAGTTTTCCAGTTTAACTTAAACATGTTCTGAACATGTCATCGAATGTTGTCATGACAGTTTAAGTCCAGGTATATATTATTATTATTATTATTATTATTATTATCTTTATTTTATTTTTTTTTAAAAACACGATGTTTATAACCCCTACATAAGCCCTTCATGACAACTCATATAGTCTGACAAACCTTCATAAAGGCTTCTTTCAACAGGAGTCAGCGGTCATAAACATTGCTTTCATCAGTTTTAAGGTCAAGGTGATATAACGGCTAAATAAACCTTCATGAAGGTTTCACAAGGTTATGATTTCATCAGAAATAACTTCAAACCATTTTTAAGTCGCACTGACAACAAGAAGAAAAAAACGACATACTGACATACTGTAGCTTGACAAACATTCATAATTCTTTCCTTTAACAAGAATCGGCTGTCATAAGCATTGCGTTTATTATTATTATTAGAAGCAGTAGTTGGTTTATTTATTTATTTTGTCAGAGTGACATAACACCTATGATTATGATTAGATTCATAAGCACTGACTTAATAAATATTTACGTCACGGTGACATTGCATGAAAACATTTACACTTAAAATGGTTGGGGTTAATAACACCTACATGAGCACTTCAAGGCAACTGACATAACTGACTTACCAAACGTTCCTAAAGGCAGCTAACAGGCATTGCTTGTCACCAACCTGCTTTCATTAGTTTTAATGTCAAGTTGGCATAACGTCTACGCAAACATTTACGGAGGCTTCATAAACGTGTGTGTAGCTGTTATGACTAGATCCCATGAGCGCCATCTTTACTGATGAAAACTTTTCAAAAGCGTGGACGCCACAACCCCTACATAACCACTTCATGGCAACTCACATTACCTGGCATTAAACGATGTGGAAACGTTTATAAAGACGTCTTTCGACAAGACATTGGCGGTCGTAACGCTGCTTTCATTAGCTGTAATGTCATATTAGCTGTTTAATAGCTACAGAGACCTTTGCGAATGGTCATAACGGTGATCTGACATTTCAAACATCAAATCTGAACTCTCGCTAATTTAAGGTCGTAGGAGATATACATAACCGTGTTATTATCGTGTTATGGGAGTATGTTACATCATCGTCGTCATGCACTGACACTGATTAGTCTGGAAAGTGTCATAACCCAGTTATAAAGCAACCTCAATTGATTTGATGGAGCTGTTATAACAACTCGACGTTGGATGGACTATTGAACGGAAGCGTTATAAACGTCTGTGTTCGTTTACGTCAGTTGTCATCATGTGCTTATGTAACCTTTATAGACTCCATGTTTCATCTAAAGGCCGTTTAAACCTATTCCTTTAATGTCTGTGGAAAGCCTCGGCGTGTCCTGGAGCTGCACCTCTTTACGCTTAACAGTGCAGTTGTGTGGAAGTGTGAGACGACATAGGCGAGAGCCTGCAGGAATCAGGACACAGCTGTGGAGCTTCATGCACATGGTACAAACAGCTGCCCCTCTGAACGAAACAACACACTCAGACAAGGGCAAGGTGGAGAACACGTCACCTAAACAGCTTTTAAATAAGAATAGTTCAACCATACAGTAAGTAAACCATCTTTAAACATGTCATCTGGTTACGTCTTTAAGTTTAAATGGTTAGAACCCTAACGGTTCTTGGTGGTGTTCCTCTACAACAAACTAGAACCCGTTTAGGAAGCTAATATCCAAAGAAACCCTGTTCTCTAAGAATATACACGGTAGACGCCCGAATAAAGGACTTAATTTACTTGAAGCCAGTGTCATAAGACTGACATAACCATGTTATAAATGCCAAGATGTCCTACAGTGCCACGACAGTTTATAACCACATACAACAGCGTCATTCTGTCGCATGTCGTCATGACGGTTTACGTCCAGTGATACAACAGCATCACGATGTCATGGCTGCTCACGTTGGCTTATTACACATGCACATGGTGTCAATGTTTAATAAAACACGTGTTATGCCACTTTGACCACTATCATGACATGTTATTACTGTTACAAGTGTAATGGCTGCATTATAAACGGCTTGTCATGACCTGCTACATGTATTATAGGTCATATATGACATATTACATGTATGCATGTATATAACTGGAGTGCCATTAGTGATATGTAAAAGATAATGCTTTTTTTACCCAAAATACAAAGAAACGAGGCAGAGAAAAAGAAGTGGCAAGTTATTTTGAGATAGTGAGACACTTCACAAGGTGTTTTAAAAAAAAAAAAATAAAAATAAAAAAAAATCATTATCACAGTCCAAAAAGTAGGCAAAATCCAGAACCATTAAAAAGTCTTTAGGATGTTTCCCACTAATTATTCTACTTAGGACCCGAAATGAGATGGTTTCACTTTTATTAAGGGTTGAATTATCCAACGAATGCTTGAGTAACCTTATGTACTGTTTTCAGTGTACCGTGTACCTTGGTTACCCTGCTGAAAAAAACAAAACACGATAGATTTTTAATGGTTTTAATGGGAACTGTAATTTTCCCTGTGGGTCTTTATCTATTGCCTTCTATTGGTGGCATGATTCCCCTGCCGAAAAGAGAGGTTCCAATGGTCTAGAGATTCTAATGGTTTCCAGAGATTTTATTGGTTTTCCACTACAAATACCATTACAAACCATCAGCTGTTAACCATTAAAACCATCACTAAATGGTTTCCATTACATAGTATTAAGGATATAGGTTCTAAATGGTATCCATAGACATAACATGCCACCAATAGAAGGCAACAAATTACCAATATGATCCACAAGGACCATTACAGTTTCCATGAAAACCAATACAATTCCCATTATAACCATTACAGATTCTATGAGGGTTTCTATTCAGCAGGGTACTTAGCAAAGCTTTGCACACGTTTTGATTCCTCACAACTTGCCGTGTTTGTATTTGGCTAGTTCTTTACCCGACCCTATTCGTTTATAGAAAGGGTTCTTCGGAAGTCCCTCTGGGAGAACCCTTAAAGGTTTTATCTATCTACAACAGAGTGTTTCCCAATCATTTGGCGCACCAAGTTCCAAGCTAAGAACCATTCGTTTTGTCCAACAAACCCTTAAAGAAAAACGTTACTTACAGGTTTTACACGCACCACATGTGAATATATACGATTGTTGTTATGGTTACATCTACAGGGCATTATTTCGCTCTGTTTAATTAAAATTTGCGCATAGTGTAGCCTGTAAATAATGTCTTTTTTTTTTATTTTACCGTGGCGAAACCATAATTTATGCTCGTCGTCATGGTTACAGTCCACCGTGAACATTTTCTCCATCGGCAAATCTGTCCAAATGATTAGAAAGTCGTATTTTTTTCCCCCGTAGATACGGAACAAAATCTCTTGTTATGCACGTTTTTGTGAACGTCCACCATCGAACACTAATTCGCATCGTGACATAAAACATCAAGCATGTCGTACAACATTTGTAGAGCTATTGTCTCGGTAATGACAATGTGACACTTTTATGTCAAGCTGTCATGGCAGCTTATGCTCCATGCTACATTCATAACATGTTTAAGATGCAGGGTTTTAGTAAAAGACTCAAGAAAAAAGAATTTGTTTTAATATCAGACAGCATGCACTCACGGGGCAGCAGGATAATGAATGAGGTATTGATTCTTTAACATTCTTTAACATTCCTCCACACCCGATTTTATTTAACTGTGGTTGACTCAAGCGTTGGCGCAAACAAAGACGCCACACCTCATCCTGTCCTTGCTACATCTCTGCTGTGTGTGTGTGTGCATGTTTTGATCAGTGAGCGAACCCCTCAGGCAGAACGCGTCAAGGTTTGCCTGCACTCACACACCAATCCCCGCTCTCAAACCCCAAGGGAGTGCCATGAGTGCTGGAGGCAAGGGCAAGTCCAAACAACACACACACTTACACAAAATGGCCGCCATTGTCTTATCCTTCTACATGAACTGATTGGAAGGCAAGATTAAATGGGGAGATTAGATCGGGTGCGTTACTCTGTGCTTAAAGGTTATGATTAATAATAATAAAAAAACAAACAAACGCTCAATTCTGATTGGTCAGATTGGTCCTAAGACTTTATTGTTTTTCTAACAACAAGGCAACTTTACAGGGACTTGTATGGTCGATGCGCCACGTAAAGGGATGCGTGTAATTGTTGATATGGTGAAGTTTGTGGAAATAACGAGTCTCCAGTCCCAGTGCTGATAATTATATCGAATAGTTTTGTACTTTACTTAATAAACCATTGTAATTGTTTAAATTTGCGTCATTGGAAGATGGAGAAACCATTACCACGTGTGCTGTAACTGGAAAATGATCAACTTTGGCATAATAAGAGTAACTCTATTTGGTCTTTGGGCCACATTACATTACACCACCCTGTCATTGATTATTTTCCCAGAACACCACACCCTGAAGTGGTTTATTCTTAGTTTATTCCTAGCCTGTGTCTCATTATGGCTGATCACACTGAGGGAGAAGTGACAGTATTTGGTGGACATGATTTGTGTAGAAAATGATTTTTGTTTTGTATACAGTAAATACTAATCAGATTCAGGCTTCACACAACTGCAAATACACACCGGACACAAAGTAGAGATTCTCATATCTCTCAGTATATCATCCAGTTATGAAATATTTGAAATCGATGCATGAAATATAATGGTATGTTTCATTTCCACCCTTGAATGAACCCAGTGCATTTAGCATTGTAGATGTGTGGTGTAGATCTGCCTAAGGGCATGCTGCAGACTTCTGGACTCCTCTCTCTCTCTCTCTCTCTCTCTCTCTCTCTCTCTCTCTCTCTCTCTCTCTCTCTCTCTCTCTCTCTCTCTCTCTCTCTCAGGCTGAATCTGCGAGCTTGATCCTCACCCCGGTCCTGAGGAGTGGGCTGGCTTTTTGCTTGGCAAAATGGAAAGGGCCAGAGGGCCTTTTCATTTTCAGGGCCCCGTCGTTTACTTGGTAGTGTCGGAGCCCTCGTGTTCTCAGAGTTCATGTTTCAGCCCCGGGCGAGCCACGCTGTGTTATTTTGTTTTATCTCATGGCTTAGTCGAGTCGGCCGGCGGACTCCCAGTAGACTCTTGCATAGCAACCGACGAGATCAACAAAATAAGCTTGTTTGAGTTGGCCGTGCCAGTATGCCGATGTCGTCAACTTCTCGGTCTCACAGTCTTACGTTTTCTCTTCGTTCCCCTCCCTCCCTCCCTCCCTCCATCTCTCGCTCTCTCTCCTTCTCTATTTCTCGCTCTCTCCTTGCCCAGGGGAACGAGAGACCTCTAATTGGAGCCTGTTCTAATTGGAGTCTAATACTGGAGTGAGACAGAGTCAAGCCCCGAGGCGAGAGAATGAGTAGAAGCAAACTTAAGTATTGCAAAAAAAAAGTTGACATGTAAGCGGGAGCTTAGTTCTCCATCTCTTTCTCTCGCTCTCTCGCTCTTTCCATATTCTTTGAATTTAGAGTCAAATGCAGTAAATGAATAGCGTAATTGTGATCTACGTGAAGTTTTCCATTCATCCATCCATCCATTTTCTGTACCGCTTATCCTACACAGGGTCACGGGGGAGCCTGGAGCCTATCCCTGGGAACTCGGGGTGCCAGGCAGGGTACACCCTGGACAGGGTGCCAACTAATCGCAGGTCACACACAATCGCACACACATTTGCACACTACGGACAATTTGGACACGCCAATCAGCCTACAGCACATGTCTTTGGACTGGGGAGGAAACCGGAGTACCCGGAGGAAACCCCCGCAGCACGGGAAGAACACGCATACAGTAGGGCGGAGGCGGGATTCGAACCCGCAAACCAAACGTGCCATCCACTAAGCCACCATGTTCCTAAAGTTTTCCAAAAGCAGTAAATATCATTTTCATTTATTTATTTATTTTCTCACTCTTATTAATCAGTGGACTGTACATATGAAAGTTATTTTTTGTAGCATAGTAACGTAGAAATCAAACAATAAACTGAAACAATGTTGCCACACCAGTGTAGCCTCCAGAGGAGCAAAAGGATCCTGATGTAGTGGCGTTCTAACTCAGGGAGTTATGTAGGAGTGGGGTTACAATGGGGACCTACACAATATTAAGCAGGTGGTTTAAATCTTATGGCTGATCAGTGTATATTTTTAGTAGAAAGGTGAATTATTAGTTAATTATCATTTAATTTTTTATAAAAAAGGTCATTAATGAAGTATGGTCAGCTTACTCTGGTTATGAATATTAAGGTTACAAGTGGGCGGGGGAAGGGGTGGCGTTAGGGATTTTGTATGTGTATGAAATATATGAGTGTGTGAATGTGTGTGTGTGTGTGTGTGTGTGGTACCCTATGATGGGCCGGTGTCCCACCTCACGCCCAGCGTTCTCGGGAGAGGCTCCAGCTCTTCCAGGACACGATGGCTACCGGAGATGAATGAATAAATAAACAGAGCAAAAACAGTTTCCTTCTAAGATGTAACCATAACAACTATTGTACAGTGATATTCTGGTGGGTCAGAGAATCACAGTACATTGTATAAGTTCTTTGAATAGTTATCTTGCTAAAAGTGTGTATACCTGCCTTTTAGTGTTCCTGGGATAGGTTCCCGGGATCCACCATGACCCTGACCAGGATAAAGCGGTTTATGAGATCATGTTGGTACAAGAGCTTCATGGCCTCTCAGCAGCAATTCAGATCAGTTCTCCGGAGAAAAAAAAAAAACCAGAAAGTAGACCAACAGTCCTCGGGCGTGTTCACAGATCTTCACATTTCACCGACTCCATTCCTTAGATTGCTATAAAGCAAGTAAACTTTATGAGTGGTTAATATCACACTGAGTACCACACCAACCTCTCTTTTAGTGCCGCAGTGCTAAACTTCTCTTAATCTCTTGCCCGAGGCGCTAGGCATCGCCCCAAGTACACAGAAACCGCAACCTGCAAAACATTAACAGGCCGAGAGACAAGTCAGAAACAGATGGGTTCCAAAATGTGATATGTTTCTTTTTTGCATGGCATGAGCGAGGGACGACAAAAAAAAGAGAGAACGAGAGAGAGAAAGAGAAATAAAATCGAATGGCAAACAGATGGTAACGTTCGAACGGCTGTGGAACAAACAAAGGCATGGGAAAGCGGCAGCGCCGGCTCGCCCGAGGACACGGCACGAACGACTGTTATCGGCCCTGCAGCCAGGGTCGTAAAACTGAGGGGGTAGTGCATCTCTCTGCACTTTAATGAAGAGAAGAGCTCCGTTCTGAGATTGCTTTCTCTGCAGGGGTGATGAGGAAGGCGTGCGTACCTGTTTCATTTATCTTTATCTGCTTATTTCATCCGCTCAATGAGCTCTCCATCTGTCTTCATCTCCCACTGCCACCCATCCGCCGTCTCTCTTTCTTTTTTTCTTTTTCTTTTTAAAAAAAAAAAACCCAGCCTTTTATAATAGTCGTGTTTTTATTTATTTATTTTTTTTATTATTGAATCTGATTGAATAAAGGTTTAAACAAGGTGCAGGCGTGTAGCTGTTCTGTCCTGCGCTTCATGACAGGATGGATGATGGATCGCTTCAGATATTAGAAAGCTGATAGAAACCACAAGCGCGTAAACACTATTGCGCAACAGGTCTTATCGTACCGAGTCGGCTAAGAAGGTAGAAGCGTAGATACCGACGAAGATAATGGAAACACACAGACAAGAACTATTAGTTAAGAGCAGGACCAGCCTCCCAGGCAATAAACAACGAGACCACCCAGAGACCTGAGTACGGAATTCCAGACTTTGACTAAGAATGCAAACATAGATAAACAAATCCAATCGCAAATGCGTACACACACACACAAACTGAGGTCTGCAGGACCTGATGCTTACTGCATTACTGAACTGGAATTAAACCAGTATGAATTCAATCTTTTCCTTTATAGAATCAAGAATAGAAAATGTGTGGCGGTCTGATGTCACCCATCAGATGTCACTGTGGTTGAAATCTTGAAAAAAAAAAAATAAAAAATAAAAAACACAGAAAAACTGTATGGAAATGTTTTTATTTAGGTTCATATCTAATCTTGTGTTGCATCTCATAAATAATAACATAAATGAAAAGAAAAGCAGTGGTCTTGTGGTTCTCTACTTCTTTTCTCTCACACCTCGCAACGTTTACCCCCTGACTCATTTCTAATTTCAGAATGAACACACTGCAAACCCAGCATTGTTTTTATACTACGTAAAACAAAATCTTCTCGTGCATTAATCAAATAATCGCTGAATAAAACACTGTAACGTACATTTGATTGCTTATTAGGCAACGACCTTGCTATTGTTCCCAGTTCTCCATGTGCTCTTGTTTATGTTTTGACATGTTCCTTTATTTTGGTCCTGTCTCTGTCCTTCTCCTGTCATTGGTCGATGACCCTATTGTGTTCACCTGTTCTGTGTTCAACCCTTAAATGGTTTACTTACTTATTCCAGGTTGCACTATGGCAATAGGACTATGATGATGATTTTAGGATTGTCCTAGATGCGCTTTCACGTCCTACCCTTAACTGTATAGTACATTTACATGAAACCCCTTTATGATGATGTATGGTGTGTACGTTTCGGTTATGATTTTGGCGTCTGTCTATTTAACGGTGTAGTTTGTAATGTAAAGTAAAGTAAATATAATAATCATACCATTTTAATAATATATATATATATATATATATATATATATATATATATATATATATATATATATATAAAATAAATAAAACCTGGATCTTGCCACGGATCTTGCTAGATTTTTCGATTCAGCTCCGTGTTTACATTTTTTCTGGCCCTTGAAATTAGCTCCGCCCCTAGACATAACAAAGTTCTTCATTTTGCTTTAAATGTAAAACTCAAGAGGCAAATGGAGTTCCAAAGGACAGATTTATAAACCCGTTTATGCCCAAACCCCACCCATGCTTCAGATAGATTTGTACCTTAGAACTGCTGGTATAATGATCAAGACTGTCCTGTACTCATCCCAGGACTTTTATTATTTAGGAGCAACTCCTAAATAATACGCTGTACTGGATCGAGTGCTATTTTTTTATAAGCTTCCAAAAAATGAGGATGGGAGACATTTTGCTAAATGAAACCAAATTTGCAATCGTTAATATGATACTTAGGACTCGGATTATACATTCAGCAATATATTGGCTGCATGTTATAGTGTATTCTAGACTCCTATTAGATGTTTATTTTATGCTTGCCATTTTCTCATTCATATGAGGAAAAAAATACCTATATATTTTTTTCATTTATAAATGGTCTCTTGTTTTAATACGTTTCTTTAGTCAGCATTTTCTACCCGCCCTTTTTTCTTCCGGGTTTAAAGACAAGTTCTTGTGTTTACTATGGTGGCGGTCTAGAGACTACTGAAATATCCTGTCTCAGATGCTACTACTGGAAAATAAAAGAGACGTGAATAATAACAAGAACGGCGCACCCGGCAAGCTCGTGCGTAACCCGACTCTGAATACGCATAACTTTCCCAGCAGAAATACTATTTCAAATCCTTTCAACACACTTAGTACTGTTTCTTATTCTTCTTCTACACATGCATACTGCAATAAATCATAATAATCCCACAATGAGATCATGCACTAATCCAAACTATTCTACGACAGGACTTCCTGTATTGATACCTAACTGATCCCTGCCCCATCCCAAAGGCCATCATTCTACTCTCTGCTCAGGTTTAGTCATTGCTTATCCATTTCCATACATGGTAATGACCTGCTCCCAAATGACCAGCGCAGACTTATATGCTAAGGGGAAAAATGTGGGTTGCCATGGATATTAGTGACTAATTCCCCTAAGGGCGTACACTCTTATTTAGGGTTCTCTTTTTTTTTTTTTTTTTTTTTTTGCCAGAACTTCCTATAGGTCTGATCTAATTTTCTGTCCTTAGCCAGCACACTAGACATATATATATATATATATATATATATATATATATATATATATATATATATATATATATATATATATATATGTGTGTGTGTGTGTGTGTGTGTGACAGAGACATAGAGAGCGAGAGAGAGAAAGTAAGCACATGCATTTAAATTCTAAATACCTGAGATTTAAACGGATATATCGATGCGCTGCACTTGTAGTTCCAGCATTATAATATTTCTTTGTTTTAAAGAATTCTCCAGAAGAGCCAACAAAGCAGCAACTAAACATATATTTAAAATGGCCGCAGTCCATTATCAGCCTTGCATTTCATCATCGCTCCATCCATAAAAACCCTTCCATCACGCATTATCAACATGGGTAAACATTTCTGAATGATTTATTCATGACGAAGGCCACGTTTCCTGGCTCGGCCCCCCGTTATAAATAGTCTCTAAATGGTTTATTTTTAGTTGCCTTGAGGTACGGTAACGGAGTGATCTACTCGCTGCAGTTGATTATGTGAAGCAGCCATTAATCTCACATACATGGGTGTTTGCTTAAGGTGTCTTGCGCCCGAGGTGGTTTGAAATATGAAATTAAAATCGATAAATCTTAATGAACACATCAAACATGACTCGTGGCTAACATTCATAACGGCCCCGCGATCGTTCTCGATTCTGATTGGTGGCGACGTGATCTCTACGTTTACGGTCTCTCGGAATCTCGAAGGCCGGAGAAGATGCGTAGATTCCGTATAGTTTTCCGATCCGGTGCGTTTTGTGGTGCACACGGACGACGTACAAGCATGTTTTTATGCATGTTTGCAGACGCGTACGTATGTGTGTGTGCGTGTGCGTGTGAGTGTTAACCACAGGAGAAAAGACAGCGGGCAGCAGAGCCTGACCTGCGAGCGCCTTCACGTCAGTTCTGTCAGGACACATTGTAGCTCACGTGCCCTGACGGAGGAGAGTCCTGAGGCGTGTAAGACAACCTAGTGACAGCATGCCCCCAACACACACATGTGTACATGAACACACACATCAAACACAGCAGCAACATGATAAGACACTCCCACACAAACATCTCATGTCTTGAGGCGTCTCAAGGGTGAAAAAAACTCAACCTTTGATTTGGTTCAAATCCGGTTTGTGTAGATTTAAGGAATCCTTTATTTATTTATTTTTTTTACAAAAATGTTCAAAAATGTCAACGTTTACATCGTAGGTGAATCCTACTAAGGAAGTTTACGTTTGAAATTTTTTCGAAAATCCATCCAAAGTCAGAAAAGATGAAAAGAAATCAGGTTTTGACCCAATTTCTAGCTGTAACGCGAACCTAGGCTTGCCGGAACTGCTTCACCAGACAAGGATTTAAGGATTTGTTGGAACGCTCGTTGAATTTTTTTTTCTTCTTTAATGACCAACGATGATTAAACGGTCCCTGGAACACAGCGGCTCAGCTCCACCCATTTTACACACACTCGCCTTCTTACTTTATGTACATCCGGAAGATTAAACGCGACGTCCACTAGGTGGTACGTCGGAGCCGAAAAGTAGACCCGTAAAATGTTTTTCACCTTCACGCACAGCGTTGTGAAACACTGTGACTCATGCTTCCTAAGAAACAGAGAACGTTCATCAATGATTAAAGCCCGTGAATGAGTCATTAGCCCAAATTCACGCTCAGAAGAGTACATCAAAACTCATCATAGTCTTCCTATTAGTGTTCGGGACTCAGACACAGTCTCAGTGTTTAAGTCTAAGCTTAAAACGTATTTGTTTACTCAAGCCTACCCTGACTAGATTCTGTTCTACTTTCTCCCTCTCTCCTTTCGCCGAGCCCCACACGAATTTATGGAGATACTAGAGATCCAGATCCTTTCTGCCTCTGGATGGAGCTCAAATCTTCTTTAATTCCAGACTGCTGGGACTACGGCTGCTCCTAACGCCATACAGACTTCATATAAATCCATAATGAACTTTTTCACACTATCTGTTGTTACCCAGATGAGGACGGGTTCCCTTCTGAGTCGGGTTCCTCTCAAGGTTTCTTCCTCTTAAAACATCTTAGGGAGTTTTTCCTCACCACCGTCGCCCCTCAGTGGCTTGCTCAGTTGGGATAAATTCACACCTTTAATATCTGTATACCGTGTTGATATTTCTGTAAAGCTGCTTTGAGACAATGTCTATTGTAAAAAGCGCTATACAAATAAAATTGAATTGAATTGAATTGAATCATCGTGATTAGAGCGACGGGACGCTTTCGAATCACATTTCCTAGTCAGGTACTCTAGAAATAATCCCTGTAAGTATAGTCGTAACTCTTCTCCTCCTCACACAGTCGAGCGCTTCAAAATAACCCCAAATAACCCCAGATTCTGAAGAGGGTAGATCTTTTAATCCCACTATCCCACTAATTGTTAGTCTTTCCGCCGTCATCGTGATTGTTGGCATGAGCAAACTAATGAGTTTGCTAATCTAGAAAACCCAGAAGACTGGTACGCAAAACAGACTCTTCGGTGGATTTCAAGATGATATGAATATTCATGTATAAATAAAAAAAGACACATAAACTGTTTAGAACATTACATGAGTTTGCGATTTGATGCACAACGCTTGTTTGTTTACTTATTTGTGGACGTGTGCTGTACTGCCCCCACTATTTGCGTTGGGATTACGGCACACATTAACACGCAGCATTCATGTCTGAGAACGGGCATAAGTGACACGCCAGACGACCGCAGGATATGTGTGGCAGCCATCTTGTGTGAGCCGTCTTAAATTATTTCTACAGGAGGGGGTGGAGTCATTTGGTGGAAACGAACTTGACCATTGTAATGCACCTCACAGGCAGAAGAGGGGCGCCAAAAATGCCAAACCGCTTCTGTAAAAGCATGAAAAAAAAGAAGAAGAAGTTTTAATGGACTTTATGGGAACAGCACAGAGAAGCATGATGAAACAGAATTCATTAAACGTTTTTGTGTTTCCTGTCATAGACTTATATCACTTACAGTATATTACTAAATAATAAATGCTACGTGAAACGATAAATGTAATTATATAATACACTTTGCCGATACAATTCAGTACCTCACCCTACCCTTAATGTCTACACACACACACACACACACACACACACACACACACACACGCACCAATGCCCCGACATATTCACATGTTACAAACATGACACACATGCTCATGTGAAAAATAGATTTTGGACACCCACCCACCCACCCACCCACACACACACACACACACACACACACACACACACACAAAACATGACTGCAGGGGCTCAGCAGGAAGCGCTCACTCCTCCCTCCAGGCTGCTGCATAATTGGAACATTAAGTGTTTATGTATCCATGTTCGCTTCATGTCAGATATGATTTTATAATGCATCAGTGATGCAAAGCTTCGGTCCAAATAAATATTCAGCGTATACAAATAAAACATACCCATACATTAAAAATTATTAGTTACCCTGCCTCCTGCGTTACGGTCTGTTTATTTTATAAATAAATAAATAATTATATAAATAATTTGATATATATATATATATATATATATATATATATATATATATATATATATATATATATATACCCTGCCCCCTGCATTACGATTTAGGGTTCTGTTTATTTTGTTAATAAATAAATAATACTCATTTTAACTTATTATAAATATTAACTAAAATATTAACTATATATATATGCTAACACTGGAGACTCCTTCCAAAATGCAAAAAAAAACTGCTCCTTGCAGAAAACTTCAACTTCAATGACCGTACAAGTGTTTTTCATCCATTACGACTTCATATCGACTCTACATCTTGCAATTCTGCAATTTTCCCCTCACAATTCTGACATTTATTCTCCCCATTGCATGTCTACATCTCACGATTCTCGCTTTATTTCTCGCAATTTTTTAGCTAAAATCTCGCAACTGCACGTTCATATTGCACAATTCTGACATTTTTTGCCTTGCAGTTTAGACGCCATTTAGTGAGTTACAGAGAATGCACTGACAGATCATCAACCGTTCTCTATAAATAGGTTATATACAGTAAGAACAACACTCACCAGCTAGTTAAGACATTTAATACCAGACTCTGGAGTGCGCTCATGACCGGAAATTAGTCACATTTCAGGTTCTGCATCGAGTGGATTCTAAATCGCGCGCGAGAGAAAAAAGAGTCCGAATTGTGAGATTTAAAGTCGCAAGTCTGTGAAATAAAGTTGCAATTACCTTTTTAATATCCGCGCCGGAGACGGTCTTCCATAGTCTGCCATACAGTTCCCTTTGTAAGATGTTACTATAGCAACAATAACATATTAGACTGAATGCAGTAATTTGAAGCACAGCCAAAACTGTAGTAGTTTCAGAGCTACTAATTAATCAATACCATCTGACCAATCAGAATCGAGAAGTCAACAGCGCTGTGATATGAACTTCTGAACATACCGGGCCATCTTATCATAAACTTGTTGTTTCTAAGTTGTTAATTCTGTGTAACACACCAGACGTGTATAGACACTTATTTGATGATCAACACAGTCCCTTTGGTACCAGAGGACGATCTGTCTATGTGTGTGTGTGTGTGTGTGTGTGTGTGTGTGTGTGTGTGTGTGTGTTCAAGAGGCACCTTCAGGTTTAAACCTAAATACCACTCTCTCTTTTCCCGTCCAGATCTCGCGTTTAGCACAGCTGTCCCCTCGCAGTCTCGCCCTGAACCTTCAGGAGGTCTTGCCACTGCTCGCTCCCCTCCAGCCATGCAGGAAAAGAAGAGAGAGAAAAGAAGGAGGGAGAGTAGAGAAGACAGGAAAATAAAACTTGAGGCACATAACGCTAGGCCATCTGGGTAATCTTGTTCAAAAGGCTCCAGGTGATCGCTGCAATTTACACAAGGAAGAGGGAAGGAGAGAAAAAAAAAAACAACCAAAACGCAGCATGAAGGTCTTATTACCATATTCAGCAGCCTTGAGGAGCTGAAATTGAATAAACCAAGAATTAGAAAAGAATTACATTAAACCAATAGCGAATATTTAACATGAGCTCCGTTTGATTTGCTAATCACTCATACCAACAAGGAAAAGACGGTTTTCTTGCGTTAGTGTGTTTTTAAGGCCTAATAAAGTACTTCACGATGGTCCGGGGAACAATTATGCACCTTTATCCTCATAAAGAATCGATGAATATGTATCACGTATTCCACATAACGGAGTCGAGGACGGATGCAAGTGCAGATAAGAGCTTTTAATAAAGAGAGACAGGCAGACGAATCCAAATCATAACACAATAGCGTGGTGGAAAACAGGCCATGGGTCACAGGCGTAAACGAGGCGAGGCGAGGCAAGAATCGAGAACGAGAAACAAGATCACAGGACAGGAATCAAAACGAGGAACATGGTTGGTACAAACGGTTGGTACGGTGATAACACTCAATACTTAGCAAAGTCATTGTGTTCAAGCGGTCTCTTTATACTGTGGCTGTGAGTGCTGTGAATTGGATGCAGGTGTGCATGATTAGAGTGAATGAGTGTTCAGTCCATGGCGGGCGTGTCTGTATGCCGCAGTGCAGGATGGGAAATGTAGTCACTGGTTTGCTCTGACATGACAATATGCGTCTTTCGTATGAAAGTCAGACGAGCCCCCATATTCTCCTGCCATCAGAACTCCACCCCTTTGACCCGTTACACGTGATATAATATTAATGCCTTAACATAAAATGGGTATAAGCATGCACGGTATAGCTCTTGAATTCTCGGTTCTGATTGGTAAGAAGGTGTTGCTTCATTTTCTATGACAGCAGCTTGTATAATACAGTCGTTCCAGCTGCAGAGCAAATCACATGTTTAGAGTATATTAATGTACGTGTTCTAATACATGATCGTTAATATACTAGCACAGGGACCGCTTATACACGGTGGACTGATTACAAAACGTGTAGTTGTTGATATGCGTATTTAGTTTTTTAAAATGGAATCTCCATCATCGGCATTTTGTAAGAGTCGGTGAAGTTTCCGACAAGGGAAGGTTTACACTTCCTGGTTTCTTTCTTAGTAACAGGAAAAGCTTCTGATTATATTGGTCTTATTATCTTGAAGAGAGAGAGAGAAAAAAGAGATGCTGATGAGAGAACAACTGAAAAATAGCTGTTAGAACGTACGTGATGACCTGAAATTGTCTCAAGGTTCCATCCATCCATCCATCTTCTACCGCTTACTCCTTTTCAGGGTCATGGGGAACCTGGAGCCTATCCCAGGAAGCATTGAAATCAAGGAAACGCCGCAATATTCGGAGGAGCGTACGATTTTTTCCCCCAAATTTACCGCAGGTTTGGGCCGAGACACATCACGCGACGTCGTCGCGACGCGCAGTCGGCCGAAGCCCTCTGCGATTCACGCACGTTATACATGAGTACAGCTAAAAGGTCTCGTTTACCAACAGACATCACCGTGAAAGAGCGCGCAAAACGTTTTCGTGCAATCGCAGTTTCTCCAATGCGGGTAGTTTTCCCACAAAAAAAAGCACAAAAGACTCAAGTCGCATTGCAAATTTTGGAAAACAAAATTAAAAACCTCTGCGAAATCCTGTACGGCCTGATAATAGCATGCCCCCAAGCAGTTTATTCCTTACTCAAACCAGAGTTCAACGAATAAATCCAATTAGTTTCCGATTTTCACAAATGTACTCTGCAAACGTCACAGCGCCCCTAGAGGAGACTGTAAGAGGTGCTATATGTTTTGGTACATTTTATTAATTAAAACACCAGGAGCCTAACCACTGGTTGCCATCATGGCCAAGTCCAATTCGTTTGATTAGACTTATTTCGTCTCTTTTATCTTTTCTATTTTTCGTGCATTTCTACATTTGCCCTGTGTACAGCTGGTCATTTCACACGTCTTGGATCTTTTTGATGAGATTTTAACCACGTGACTATATTACTATTCGCTGTATTACTCTTAATATGCGAATCAGCTTGTTACCTTCAAATCCCAACTTCTGATGTTCTTGATTTTTTCAGATGAGTAAGATCATCTCTGGATACACTAGCCTACTATTTAACCTTGCTTCGTATTTGGGAGGGATTTTGGTTGTCACGTGGTTTGAAGTCAGATATTCCATTCTAGCTTCGGTCGGCTTTTGGGGAGGGGGGTGGGCGGGGGGATAGCATTCTAGTCGAAAATATACAAGGAAGAAAAAAAACATCCTTTCATCACGGTGATATCGAATAACAAATCTAGATTGTGATTATGGATCATATTTAACTCTCATTTATTCGCATTTCTGAGCCACTTCAGCTTTCCGGGTGATTCTGTAATAATCCAGATTGATGTATTGCATTTATTGTTTCATGGCTGTCAGAGATTATTTATGAAATTCCCTTCACCGTGTCATCATCACCACACTTCTGCATTCCCGCGGGGCGCTCTGTCGGTCAACGGCGTTCGCCTGTAATTGGGTTGCTTGCTTATGGTTTTGCTTTCAGTCATAATGAATAACCTTCTCCTTTCTCTTTCTGTCTCTCTTCCTCTCTGTGTTCTTTTTTCCTCGTAATTTTTAGTTATTCACATGACAGGGTGAGGAAAAAGAAAGAGAAAGAGAGTGTGAGAGAGAGACAGAGAGAGAGCGAGAGAGACGTAGTTGCGGTTCGACGAGAGTTTGAAATGAACTCAGCCTTAGCCGTGGCCCCGAGCGTGTGAATATCTTAACATAAGTGATGGGTGGCCCGAGGTGTGAACGCGAGCTGAGCGCGGCCTGTGGCTGCTCCACGCTGACAGATCATGTATTTATAGGTGTGTTGAAAGACCTCCATTGTGTCCCACATAGCCGTGGACCATGTCTGTCCTCTGTGTTGGAGGAAAGCCTCGGGGCCGGAGCTGTAGCGTGATGGATGGCTCGTCCCTCCCACGTCCAAGCGAAAGAATCATCCAAGCACATCTGAAATAACACACGCAGGTTTGAGCGGGATCTGACCAGGTGATCCAGCCCACTTCCGCTTTTAAACCAGGGACGAATGAAGATGGAGGTGTGTTTACAGAACAAAGGGTTTGTATGTGTGTGTGTGTGTGTGTTTAAACACGTGTATATGTGCATATGGGTGTGTTCTGGTGTTCTTGCAAGACTTTGCCTCAGGCTACAATGCAAACACGGTAAGATCCCGTAAAAAAACGCACCTCCGAGTGAATGAGTAACTGTTTTGGAGCACGAGCACCACTCTGATTTTCTCGTTGCGATGAGACTTGCTCTTCCTGGAACCAGGATGTGCCAGGCTTCGGAATTTGTAATAAATAACTATTTTAAAATTCTCCATAACATACCGACTCCGAAGCCCTGAAGTGCCCGCGGCCACCTCGAAGTGCAGCTTCGACTGTCTCCACAATCTCATGTTCCTCTCTAACCTCAAGTGTGGAATATAAATGATTCTGTGGAAGAAGAAGAAGAAGAAGAAGAAGAAGAAGAAGAAGAAGTAGAAAAAAAACTGCATGCCAAAGAGCCTGCAGCTAACGCGCTCCAGCCACACACACACACACAAAAAAAAAAAACGGCTCAGTGAGATGGCAATGTAACCAGAGGCAACCCTGATACATAAACAATGCAAAATCCCTGCAAACTCAGCCATTTCTCCATCTCTACCCCCACCCTCCATTTGGAACATAGCCATGCATGTTATAGTTATGGGTCACCTCGGGGTGGCTTCGCCCCGAGTCCTGTCAAGCCACGACCAAATGGTATAGAGCAAGTCCTGGGTTTCTGATCCTCACAAGCTGATTGGTGCAAACCTTCATGCATTGTTTGTGCTCCTGGGTAACTATTGGCCCCAGGCCTGGAGAAAGCTGCTTGTGTAGAAACAGATCCTAGCCTAGCTTTCTGTGTGACCAAAGTGTGTCTCAACCCTCAGTACGGTCATGGAAGAAACCGAGTTGCTACGCAATGGCAATATCTGTACCTGTATGTATTAAGTCCTTCTCATATTCAGAGTTAATACAGAACTAGGTGTGAACTATACCTGAGGTACGGTGGCCCCTTGGAAACGTGGGACAACACGGGTCTTTGTGGGCTCGTTTCTTTTGGGGGCAGTTTCAAGTAATTCTGGACTAGTTTCAAGTAATTGTAGACTAGTTTCAGGTCATCCTGTGCTAGTTTCAAGTAATTTTGGACTAGTTTGAAGACTGTTGGGCTAGTATTCAAGTCTTATTGGACTGGTTTCAAGTTTTGGGGGGGCTAGTTCCAAGTCTTTTGCCTTGATTTGAATTCTTTTTGGACTAGTATCAAGTCTTCTGTCTTTCTTTTGCTAGTTTTGCGTAATCATGGACTAGTTTCAAGTAATTTTTGGAATAATTTCAAGTCTTTTAGGCTAGATTGAAGTCTTTTTTTGGAGTAGTTTCAAGTATTTATGGCTAGTTTAATGTCTTTCGGGCTAGTTTCAAGTCTGTGCTACTTTCAAGCCGCTTTTGGACTAATTTCAAGTGATTTTGAGCTATGTTCAATTCTTTTTGGCTAAATTTAAGCCTTTGTGGACTAGTTTCAAGCCTTTGTGGACTAGTTTCAAGTCTTATTGGACTAGTTTCAAGTTTTGTGGATTAGTTTCGAGTCTTTTCGGAATAGTTTCAAGTCTTTTGGGCTAAATCGAAGTCTTTTTGGTTTCAAGTATTTATGGCTAGTTTAATGTCTTTCGGGCTAGTTTCAAGTCTTTCTGTGCTACTTTCAAGCCACTTTTGGACTAATTTCAAGTCATTGTGAGCTAGTTTCAATTCTTTTTGGCTAAATATAAGCCTTTTTGGACTAGTTTCAAGTCTGGACTAGTTAGTGAACCCTCTATACATATCTTTGTACATCGTTGTATTTGTAATGAAATCAATCATTCATCTTCAGTGACAGGTTTATCCTGGTCAGGGTCATGACGGATTCACAGCCAATCTCAGGAATATTGTTTGCAAGGCAAAACACCCACACACATTCGTTTACACCTAGGGGCAATGTAGCATAGCAAATCTACCTCTCAACATGTTTTTTTTTTTAAGATGTGGAAGGAAACTGGAGAACCTGGAGGAAACCCACAGGGTTCCTGGATTCGAAAATCCACTGAATAATGATTGCAATGTCTCCATTTATCTACATGAACCTTTGGAACTACTGAGTTGTATCTCAGTGTATTGTTGATTCCTCAGGGAATTGATTTATTTGTAAATTTCACATCATTGGAAAAGTTATTTGCCGACTGTTAGGAGTAAAAAAATATTCTTGTAATATTTCACATTTTATCAAATAATCCTATTTTTTTTTTTTTTTTTTTTTTTTTTAGATCTCACTTCACAACCCACATGCTCAGTATTAATAAATGAATCCAGAATTTAGAAGGACACCTTGTCTTTTATTGTCCCCTCGAGAATCTCAAGAAATAGACACACGACTGCCACTCCAGTAGGATTGATTCTGACTTTGCACTCATCTAAAGGAAAAACAGCAGGATCTTAATGCATCAGCTGGGACTTTCCAAACGCTGTCCAGCACTATATTCATCATCACGGCAATTAATGTTTGAGACATGATCCGTTAATCTAATTTTACAGGGTTAAAAATGAGTTATTGTCCTGATAACAATCGGATTTGGTTAAATAGTTCAACAAATCATTGTCTGACTCACAGTGCTCGAGGGCATTTGATGATCCGGTGATGTATTCATCAAACAAATGAACGGGACGCCCTTGCCCCTGACACACGCCACTAATGAGTGGATACGTGGCTGGTACATTTTCATAAGTGAGGACTGAAACAATGATAAGTATTCAGGACAGCACATTCCAGAGTGTTTTATTCCTCTTATACCACAGCGATTTTCCAATTACCTCTCATTATTAGTTAAAAATGACACTTTAATTTAGTTCTTTGTTGAAGTTGATAAGCACAGCTTGTCAATGTTACCAGTAAACTGTAAAGCACAAACTCCTCTGCCCTAAAGACTTTCCTGTGGTGGAAAAAAAACAAACTTCAAAGTAAAATTACAGCTTTTAGCTCAGACCGTTACCGAGACCTGAGACTGGGAACTCCTTCCATAAATGTTAACGATTCTGCATTTTTATCGATCGACATTTTCCTTGCTGTCACTACAGTCAGAGCCGCTGTTATAGAAAATGAATCTACACCTTCTGACCAATCAGAATTGAGAATTCTGAAAAAACAGCAATGTGGTAACATAAAAGATATTTCTGAAACTTCACTTCCTACTTCGTCTGAGTGAGGCTGTCAGTACGTTTACACGGACAACGATATTCAGATATGAACCCGATTAAGACGATACTCTGATTAAGAAACTAGCATGTAAACAGAGATTATTGATGACCTTAATCCGATTAAAGTCACACTCGAAGTAAACACAAATGGAATTGAGACGTGTGGAGTATTTCCTGTTTTAGTCGCGTTATCGACGTGCGTTACAGACACGTACACACCTTAATCACACTATTAACGTCGTGTGGGAGTTTACACCGCATTCTGCGACAGGACACGTACACACACGGCAGCGCTCGACCGTCTGACGGCAAACAAGAGAGCACGGCTGCGTCCCAAACCGCGTACCTACCTACATGTATCTCAGCTACTATATAGTAGGAAAGTACACGGTTTGGGACGCAGCCCACGGCTTCAAGCAGTCGTCTATCTGCACGTACAGCACGACAAATAATTAACCGCACTTGAAGCGTTCGTAAAATTAAAATTAAACCACCCAAAACTGTATACGGTCCCATAACGAAGACCAACTGTATGTCGATGCGTGAAATTCTGGAGGGAACGTCGGACGGAGTGGAGCGGTGACGTAATGACGTGCGCCGTTAATCGCTCTATGTTCTATAACATGTAAAATGGGTACATGAAAGGAATATTCTAAAAGCGACTCGTGTAAACACCTTAATCAGAATAAGGTCAATAATTAGATTACTGCTGTCCAGGTAAATGTAGTCAGTGTCTAAAATCAAGCTCCTGAGGAATAATCACTTTTTGTGAAGGACACAGAAAAGAGAGAGAGAGAGTGAGAGAGAGAGAGAAAGAATGAAGTAAGTCAATGGATTTTCAAAAAAAAAAAAAAAAAAAAAAAAAGGATTTGTTTAATCCTGTATAGATACAGTTTGAAGATGTGTGAGGAAAATTATCCCGAAATCATGGTGTGGTGATTGGAGCATAATGGAACAGATATTAGAGGGAATTAGGGAATGTTGTTTGCTAATTATCTGTTGGCATAGGCCACCTCCTGGGGGTTTCGCATTTTACCAAATGACAATGCTTAGCAAAAATGTCCAATTAGCCATGTTCTACCAGTTCACACACACACACACACACACACACACACACACACACACACTATACAAGAACTTGGTTTTAATAAGCGATCAATGAGTGCGCTGCACGTGGTGTGTATCACCAGCTGGTTGGGAGAGAGAAAATTGGTTTAATTGATACAGAAATATAAGAATAATTTGTTTTAGGACATATTTCCGAGAAAACAACTACAATCTGAATGCATTAGAATTCTAAATCCTGTCAGCTTTGAGAAAAGAAAAAAAAAAAAAAATCAATATATACTCACTGGCCACTTTAATAGGAACACATGCATAACACCATGCAGCTACAGGTCTAGAGCAACAGAAGCATCAGAATGAGGGAAGGATTCTCAGTGATCTCAGTGACTTCGACCGTGGTATCGTTGTTGGTGTCAGATGGGCTGGTTCGAGCAGTTCAGAATCTACTCGGATTTTCACACACGACAGTCTTTAGAGTTATTTTATACAGTGACAAACAAAGAAAGAACACCCATCCAGGGCTGTGTTCACTTGCCTTCTACTGTACACTGCAAAAAATGATATCTTAGCAAGTAAAAATGCCTCGAATCTAGTCAAATCTATCTGTTATAAGATTACAATAAACCAAATATAAGATCATATATAAGAACAGATTTCTGGACTGTAGATTGTACTTGCGTTATTCTCTTGGCAGACAATTTTGCTCTTTTCTTTCTAGAACGAAGCAAAATGATTTGACTACAAGCATGAAAGGAATATTAATGTCTAGAAATAGGTTTAACGATCTGATATTTAGTTTATTGTAATCTTATAATTAGACATTCTGGTTAGAGTGCATCCGGAAAGTATTCACGGCGCTTCACTTTTTCCCCATTTTGTTATGTTACAGCCTCATTCCAAAATTCATTATTTTCCTCAAAATTCTACAAACAATATTACAAACAAGTTGTAGAAACATCTCAAGGATGATCAGTGGAAACAGGACGCACCTGAGCTCAATTTTGAGCGTCATGGCAAAGGCTGCGAATACTTATGTACATGTGCTTTTTTTTATTTATTTTTTTTTATTTTTAATAAATTTGCAAAGATTTCAAACAAACTTCTTTCACGTTGTCATTATGGCGTATTGTCTGTAGAATTTTGAGGGAAAATAATGGATCGAATCCATTTTGGAATGAGGCTGTAACATAACAAAATGTGGAAAGAGTGAAGCGCCGTGAATACTTTCCGGATGCGCTGTAAATCGGTCTTTATTCAAGATATTTTCTGTTTCTTTGCAGTGTTGCGTCAATACGCTATGGCCTTCTAGTCCAGAGAATTTGGTACGTATTCTTCACCTAAAGTAGCACAGTTTGAAAGCCCTTGTTTTTTTTTTGTTTTTTTTTGTCCAATGTCAAGTCCTGAAATAAAACTCAGTACATACAATGCTGAATATAAACATCAGCAAAGATTCTGTTTTCTTTGAATGTAGTCCAAATCACCTGGGAAAAAAAAGAGAAGGCGTGAATTGTGTCCCAGCTCCGTCCATCTGCAGCAGCTCCTGTTTGCTTCTCAGTGAAGTCAAATGTCGAGCTGAAACGGAGACAAATTGGAACTAACATCAAGTAGGTGTGAGACAGCGGCGATTCTGCCAGACGTGAAGCCTCCAGGGGCTGTTTTGCTTTGGATCGCCATGCTGGAGTCAGACATCTGAAAGCATCTGACAGGGCTTGCGTGTATCAGTCCTTCTCGTTCATCGCCGTGTACAGGAACGTCGTGTTCTTCGATCAGTCTGCTATTAAGTACGAGCAGAACGGAGTGAAAGAAAAAAAACTTTACCAGCCAGCATCACCAATGACAGAAGAGCTAGCGTAGGCTAACATTTGATAAACACGAAAAGAGTCCGTTCAGTAAAAAATCTACAACCAAATAATCCTTTTATCTTATACTTTATTGCAGAATAATGTTCTTAAATGATATTTCTAAAACATGACTACATTATCTTTTACTAATGGTACCAATGGCCTGGGAGGGAGGATTAATTGCCCAGTGGACGAATAGGTTCAATAGGCTAGTAAGGTCAAGTTTTATGGAAACTATGCTGCTACATCAATTCAGTCGAAGTTATTTCTTTTGGGATTTTAAATCTTATGAGTCATGTTAGTATAACAACCAGACCAAAAGAACCCACGTCACACCCCTCTTCATCTCCCTCCACTGGCTTCCTGTAGCCGCCCGTATCAAATTCAAGGCCTCGATGCTCACCTACAAGACCTTGTCTGGAACAGCGCCCCCTACCTCAACTCTCTCCTGAAGGCTTACGTTCCCTCACGTGATCTGCGATCGCTTAACGACCGACGCTTAGTAGTGCCTACTCAGCGTGGCTCAAGATCCCTTTCAGAACATTCACACTAACCGTCCCTCAGTGGTGGAATGAACTTCCAACCTCAATCCGGACCGCAGAATCTCTCACCATCTTCCAAAAACAGCTAAAGACCCACCTCTTCCGTGAACTAACCCCTAAAACGCCAACCCCGACACTATCCTAAAAAAAAAACAAAAAACAATTTTATACACCTTACTCTGGCACTTACACCTCGACTCTGCACACTTTGCTTCTCTAGAACTCAATTAAAGCTCTTGTATGGTAGCACTAATTGTATTATCCTCCGCTTGATATATCGCTTTGCTCGTATTTCCTCATTTGTAAGTCGCTTTGGATAAAAGTGTCCGCTAAATGAATAAATGTAAAACTAAATGTAGTCAGTGCGCAAAGTAGCTTAGATGCAAACTAGTAAAAGGATCTAGGACCTCATTATTTATCTAACACATCACTACTTCCAGTGACTCCCACGCAGGTAAAAAAAAAAATGGCACAAAAGGCAACAAAGAAAGAAATTTCAGTGAGTCTGTGAAATGTGAAATTGAAATGAAAAGCTTTTTACTATTAAAAATGCGTATTGTGGCGAGGTTGTGAGTTATTTGCCCAGCAGGGGGCTCACACACCTCCATTTTCCCCATCGCCCTGCGCTCCAGCAGCTAAACAGAGTCACGGATACTCTTCATACAGAAACCCGACAGTGTCCTGACTCATCTCGTATAATCTTATAACATACTTGCGTTGATAAAAAAAAATTCCTTTGTTTATAATGATTGAAAATGTCTGATAAGTCGATTTCCGTTCCTCCGGCGGAATAGAACGCCAGTCTACTGCGAGAAAGGGTTTGATTTGTGTGTATTATAAACGTTATATAAATGAGGCCCCTGATTTAAACCACAATGGCTTCTGGGTAAGTAAGTTCTGCCAAAGTATACAGTCATGTTACCTATAACTAGCTAGCCAGATTTAGCTACATCACGCCCGGTTTGGATGTTACAAAAATGTCGAGTTCATATTGTACTGCTACTACTGACATTTCCTGTTATATCTGCCCTTGTTTTTTTTTTGTTTTTTTTGTTGTTTTTTTTGTTTTTTTTCTTTCTTAGAAAAGGATTAGGATCAAATCTCAGTGCCTTCTGGGTAAGTTCTGCTAAAGTCTTCAGTCATATCGACTTGATCCCCAAGACTTCCAAAGGATAAGAAATTTCACTTGAGCTAATAAACTATTGAAATGGCTCCTGAAATGAAGACAGGTATTCCCCTGAGGGAAAATGCTGGACGGGGAAGTCTATTAGACCACATTACTGTTCTGAGGTATTATAAGGGTTTCACAAAGCCCTTTTTGGAACACTATACCATTTTTTTTTAACCACCAACTAGTCAATAATGCTGTATCTCTGTCCATGGCTTACTGTTTATGTGAAATGAACCAGAATAATCTCTTACCCCACGTGTCCTACATCCTGGTGGGACACGGTCGTCTCACCTCTCTCTATAGACAAGCGCCAGAAATAAAAGTTCTACTAATGGACCGGTGAGACTCCATTGGCTGAGCCTGGAGCTTGTGCAGAAACGGTGGCTGCTGTGAGGAATCAGTGCTCGGGGCAAGGGCGCTTTGAAATAGAGCTTAATACCTCCCTGGCACATCAGGAGACGCTGGTAGAGGGGATGTAACAACAAGAAAAAAAATGTCTGAAGGTCAACGAACAGTTAGTAACTGCTTGTATTTAATGTTTTATCGAGAAGCGCTTTTCTCAAGTTATATTTTGTAAACATTTCCATTCATTTTCAGTAAGCACATTATCCTGCTCAGGGTCACATTGGATCCGGAGTCTAACCTTTGGTGAACACTAGCTGTGAGGGATGGGACACCATTATGTCGTTGCACGTCATGCACATACATTCACACCTAGGGGCAATTCAATGTAGGCAATCCACCAACTGGAGTGTTTTGGGGTTGTAGGAGGAAATTGGAGAACTCATAGGAAACATTACATTACATTTACGGCATTTCGGCAGACGGCCTCTTATCAAAAGCGACTTACGTTTATTTCATTTATACGACTGAGCAGTTGAGGGTTAAGGGCCGTGCTCGAGGGTCCAGCAGTGGCAGCTTGGCAGTGTTGAGATTTGAACTCACGACCTTTTATATTTTAGTGTTTATGATGACGTCGAAGGTCAAATGACAGCGCCAACACGGCGGACGTAGTGTGTCCGGGATTGTATTCGGATGCATCAAATGCAGTACATACGGTCACATACGGACACCGCCTTGGGTTGTTGGGTGTGTTGTTGTGGAGAAAACTAAAGCAAAGTGTTTCTCTACTATACATCTTCAGGACCTTGACAATCAGGAAATATATTTAAAAAAAAACCCAAAAAAACACTGAAAGACACTCGTAAGAGTTTACCATCAACAGTAAGAACTACTGTCCGCTTTTCAAGCCTGAATATTTACCAAATATTACAATTTCTTTCCCTGTACATAGCATAATAAGTGCAAGACTGATGCGCGAGGATGATTTTGGAGGATTTATTTTAAATTGCTTGCTACATTCTTCGTGATTCGGGTAGTCGGATGTGGCGTGCCGCCGAAATGACTTGCTCAGCTTTGACAGCTTTCAGAAGGAACCTGTATTTAATGTCATTACAAATTCAGTCAAAAAGAGGTTTGAGGCCAAAGAGGAAAAAAAAAACAAACAAAACAAAAACTACTTACAAATAGTAGATAAACATTATATCTGATCATAAATTAACAGTAAATAAGTGGCGTTTTGTTCGATCTCATTTAAAACGTGAATTTTTTTTTGATACATCTCATGTTAGTCTTATAATCCTACTGAGTAAAAGTAAATACATACGCAGAATGCATCACACAACAATCTTCAATGACCAACTTCAAAAGAAAGTTTATATGAACAAAAAGTACACAATCTTTGCTTGTACAATATAATATGAAACAAACAAACAAACAAACAAACAAAAGAACATCCCAATGCGTTGAGATCTGTAATATAAACCTATTTATGACATCAGGAAACAACATCCATGGGTCAATTATATGAAATAGCAAAATATATGCATATTTATATATTTATATATATACTGTATATAGCATTGCAAAACAGAACATGATGTCTTAATGTTTGCATTGAAATTGAATGTATGGAAAGGGACAACGTTTTTAACACGGTCCTCATTTGGACAGTCTCAAAGGTCATCAAAGGTCATATATGTCAAATCTTCACCAAAAAAAAAAGTTCCCTTAAAAAAAAAAAAAAAAAAAAAAAAATCAAATCATTTCAAGTGTCCTAAAGAGTTCAGCAACTGCTGAAATCTCTGCTCTCTCTTCTTTTTTCTTTTCTTTTTTTTTTTTTTTTTTTTTTTTTTTGGAAGTCTGTGAAGCAGTTACTAGGCTTGGCTTCTAGTCCAGCTGTTCTTGTTTTATCCTGTTAGTCTGGAGTCCTCGCTGAGATCTCCGGAGCTCTCGCCGCAGGACATACTCACTGAACTGGGATGAGTCGACTCCGCCCCCGCACGAGCCCACGATCTCGAAGCCGCGCTGCTGTAGTCGCTCCAGGACCTGCGACCGGATGCGACCGCACAACATGGTGACACAGGGTGACAGAAAGACACACCTTTACATGGACACTCACACACCATCAGGCTTTAGAAATATATTCATATGATAAATATATTGGACTTTTCAAAAGAGTGAGGAATCCTGAACACATTTTCCAGAACATACAGGATATTGGAAGTATACTATGTACTCAAGACTTTTCCCAATGATTCGTCTGTTAGGACGCAACATATACTACATGGTGTGAGACAGAAGACCGACAGAAGAACTTCGGCACATCCAATTACCTTTAGATAAATCATTTAAAGCACATCATTTGTAAAGATGAATACAGACTATTATTGTGTGCACTGAAACATCTCCAGCTCTCACCAAATGAGCCAAAATCTGACTCACTTTGGGACTCGAATGGTACTAATTGACTCAGTTGATTCACTGGGAGTTGAATCTCAGGGCCTGTTTACACTAGAGCGTTTTCATTTTAAAACGCATAACTGTTGCTACGGTTACGCCCGTCATCTACACTACTCCCCGAAAACCCCGTTTTAGCGTGAAAACTTTCCGCGTAAACGGACCGAAACGCAGACTTTTAAAAAAGAAGGCGTGGCTTCGCCCACATTCACCCTCTGATTGGGTTTTCTGGATCGTTGCGATTCCTTCCCTGATTCGTCAAGCGCCTAGCGTATGACCGTTACGCTACCTTGATCGTATACACAACAACACGGAGACTGAACCGCAAGCTTTGCTGGCTTTGTCGTCATTCTTAGCAGCGTTTGTATTGCGTGGTTCTGGTTCAACTCTGAATTCATTCATTTGCAGCAAGTGAACAAAAGTAACGACTCAAAGTAATGACTGATGTCCATTTATTTACCTGACTCATGAATCATTCATAAACTAAACATGTCTACTTATAAAAGTATTACAATGCAACGCATCTTTTTCGAGTTTCTTAACACCAAGCATCTGTCGCGTTTTTCCTGCCTGGAAATGAGCTCCACCCCATCAGGAAACATAGCTGCACAGCGCCGGCGTATTTTCCTTTAAAGGAAACCTGCAAAGCACATGCAGCTTGAACAGAGCTGTTAAAGGCGTGTGTTAAAGGGGGCAGTGGTGGCTTAGCGTTTAAGGCTCTGGGTTACTGATCAGAAGGTCGGGGGTTCAAGCCCCAGCACTGCCAAGCTGCCACTGTTGGGCCCTTGAGCAAGGCCCTTAACCCTCTCTGCTCCAGGGGGCGCTGTATCATGGCTGATCCTAGCTTCCTGACATGCTGGGGTATATGAAGAAAAGAATTTCACTGTGCTGTAATGTATACGTGACCAATAAAGACTCATTATTAATATTTTTATATCATTGCACTTGTATGTGGCAGAGCGCTGTAAACTTGCAAACAGCCCCTTTGATGTAAAGTGTAAACGTTCAGAATGACATACACGTGGATGTCAGATACAGGGCTGCGCTAGGCTACGTTGATTAGTTAATGACATTTACTACGAATTTGTAATCATGTGACCTGATAGAGTGGTTCATAGGAAATCATTGCAAATCTATCATTTCCCAAATCAATAAAAGAAAATTAAGAAATGTACTAAAACAGGCTGAGTGTCTGCTTTTGTACGAGTGTGTGTGTGTGTGTGTCTTTATGTGTCGTGTATGTCCTTGTGGGTCCACAATCATCACATTCCATCAAAAGGCCTCAGGGAGCAGAGCCTGTGCAGCATGGAAGCACAAAATCTCAGAGCCTGAACTTCCAACCCCCCAAACCTCCAGTCACTCCAGGCTGCCTGTAACCCCCCTTCCAAAACTACAAAGGTCTCGCTCCTCTGCATCACCCTCCAGACACACACACACACACACACACACCCTGGCTCCATTAGGCCCAGATACAGCATCCACTGCAGGCTCACTTTAATAACCAAACAGGATTACGGGCTGTGCCTGAGGACTACCTACCAGCATGTGTGTGTGTGTGTGTGTGTGTGTGTGTGTGTGTGTGTGTGTGTGTGTGTGTGTGTGTATGAGTGAGTGAGAGAGAGAGAGAGAGTGCGTGTGTGTGTGTGTGTGTGTGTGTGTGTACGTGTGCATGCATGTCGTTATGTGCTGCTACTGTTAATTTCACATCTCACTATCTCTTGGATACAGATGAAGGTAGTATTTAAAAAAAAACAACAACATCAACAACAACAACTTGTTGTCGTGGTAACAGTAACTGCAACATTTTAGTACATTTTGAGATCTGCACAATATGCAAAAACTAACGAATCTAATGCTATGGGAACGCACATAAGTAATGGCAGAATGTTTTTTTTTTTTTTCTAACGACAATTTAAAGCCAGTGGAAACATGTCCTCAATCCAAACAGAACGTCTCTCCAAAACATCCTTGTACAAAAAAAAAAAAAAAAAAAACCACACCTAATGAACTTTAAGTGAAAAACTTGAACAAACTTGGGTTGAACAAACAGCCATGAACAACAATCATGACTAAATAATGAAGGACACACAAGTGTTTTAGCTAACACTAAAACTAGCCTTTAAGTCACGTAGCTAATACAAGTAGAGATCATGTAGGCTTAGCAAGAATACAGCAAAACAGCTCAAGCTACTAGCTAATGCTAGCTAGCTATGCTATAATGTTGCAACGCAAGCTAGCAACAGTTTCAAGCCTTTAGTTGCTTAGCCATGTTCTTCTCTGAATGCTTTCTTTTTCACTACATTCCTCACACAGAAAGGCATTTTCAGCAACAATGGAAGTGGAAGTTTCAGTCCAAGCTCAGCTATCATCATAATTCTACTCTTACCCCATTACGATTCCTGATTGGATAATACAGCTGGACCATGATTAAATGTTTAGTTAGTGATCTAGGCCACGCCCTCACCTGAACAGAGTTGAGATGGCAGTAGCCGTTTAGTGGGAAGCGGATGACGTGTGTGGAGTCGTGGTTCCAGCCGGCGTTCACAGAGTTACACATGACGTCTCCGATCTCTGGGAAGATGTCCTCGATGAGGGCCTTGTCTCCGCTCAGCGTGATGCGCTCCCCCAGGTCAGGCGCCACGCGCACCACCACACACTCGCATGGACACGAGATTCGGTTGAGCTCCCGCTCGTGACGCCAGCGCTCCAGTTCTGCCAGCATCGGCTGCAGCTGGAAATACCGCGCCTCCTCATACAGCAGACTGAAGTCCTGCATGGACAAGATCAGTAAAAACATCTTAGATGAGTGAACAAAAGAGGACTCTACGAGGCTCATGGACTGGTTGTAGCAACAAGACTTAGGTCTTAGGTAACACACATCCAGCTAATTCCAGGACAGATTCCATGGAGCTTGTTTGCTAATTCAGAAGATGTCACAAGGACATTTTGGATCATAGTTCGTAGCACGGTTGTAATATTCTGCATGGTTGTCATATTTATTTAGTTGTTGATTGTAGTTGCCCTGTGATGGCTTGGCACCTTGTCCAGGGCGTCCCCCGCCCTTGTAAGTGGTCTGCGCTTTTATCCAAAGTGCTTTACACTGTGTCTCATTCACCCATACACACTCACACACCTGTGGTAGCAGAGCTGCCATGCAAGGCGCTCCATTGGGAGCAACTTGGGGTTCAGCGTCTTGCCCAAGGACACTTCGGTATGTGGAGTCACGTGGGCCGGGAATCGAACCGCCAAACCTACGATTAGTGGACAACCCGCTCTACCACCTGAGCCACAGCCGCCAAATATTTGGCTAGTACATGAATGCAAATCAGATCAGAAGATGTTGAGGAGTCAGTACAGCCTTATAACCCAAGTCCCCTGGGATAGGCTCCAGGGTCCCCGTGACCCTTTGCAGGATAAGCGTTATGGAAAATGTATGGATGGATGGATGGATGTTGATTGTAGTCAGGCTTGTGCTAGTGGCTAAACACCACCACCAAATAGTAGGCTATGTCAACTAATCACGGGAGGGAAGTTGCATGAAGGAAACTTGAGCTCAAGTATGGCGAGGCTATCTTTACTCAAGTAGCCCAGTTGTAAACTACGGTGGCTGTAAATTCAAGCTGAGCTACAGCAGCCAAATTATTGACAGTTTCTATGATAACTAAACGATGGTGCTATAACAAATCGATGTTTTAGGATAGGGACCCCTGCTGGACGGACACGGTATGTTTTCCTCAAGATGTTCATTTTTACTTTCTCCTTCGCAACTCTATTTCCAGTTACATTCAATGTTAATGTGAAAAAATATCTGTGAAATAAATTAGTTCGTGGCATCACTTGCATTATAGCAGCTATAAACAATCGTTTCCTCACTTTGCTTCCCTCTGTCTCGACATAAATACAGTGGTGCTCGAAAGTTTGTGAATTTTCGGCATAAATACGACCTAAAACTTCATCAGATTTTCACACAAGTCCTAAAAGTCAAAGAGAACCCAATTAAACAAATGAGACAAAAATATTAAACTTGGGTCATTTATTTATTGAGGGAAATGCTCCGATATTATATTGGAGGGGTAAAAGTATGTGAACCTCTAGGATTAGCAGTTTAATTTGAAGGTGAAATTAGAGGCAGGTGTTTTCCATCCATGGGATGATAATCAGGTGTGAGTGAGCGCCCTGTTTTAATTAAAGAACAAGGATGTATCAGAGTCTGACCTTCACAACACGTTTGAGGACCTCAGAAAAAGAGTTGTTGATGCTCATCAGGCTGGAAAAGGTTACAAAACCATCTCTAAAGAGTTTGCACTCCACCGATCCACAGTCAGACAGATTGTGTACAGATGGAGGAAACTCAAGACTTAACCTCCCCAGGAGTGGAGACCAACAAAGATCACTCCAAGAGCAAGACGTGTAATAGTCCACGAGGTCACAAAGGAACCCAGGGTAACTTCTAAGCAACTAAAGTCCTCTCTCACATTGGATAATGTTAATGTTCATGAGTCCACCATCAGGAGAACACTGAACAACCATGGCGTGCATGGCAGGGTTGCAAGGAGAAAGCCACTGCTCTACATTAAGAACATTGCTGCCCTTCTGCAGTTTGCTAAAGATCACGTGGACAAACCAGAACTCTACTGGAAAAATGTTTTCTGGATGGATGACATCAAAATACAACTTTTGATTTAAATGAGAAGCGTTATGTTCGGAGAAAGAACTTAATCCCATCTGTGAAACATGGTGGCGGTAGTATCATGGTTTGAGAGTTGTTCTGGCACGTGACCAAGTATAATATTTTTGCCTCATTTGTTTAACTGGGTTCTCTTTATCTAACTTGAGAACTTGTGTATAAATCTGATGACGTTTCAAGTCATCATCAGATGAGTCAAAATAGAAAATTCGACTTTCAAGCACCACTGTAAGATTTCTTACAAAGAATCCAAACTCCTGTCCTGAAGACTGAACTTTATAGTGTTACTTCTGCCTGTTACAAAGCTCTGACACTGGAGACACCTTCAAAAAAAAAAAAAAAATCTCAATGAAAACTTCACCATCGCTATTATACACATGTTTCTTGGTTAAACATGTTTATTATAAGTCTAACAAGGTTATGTGGAGCATCTGCTGTAGAAAGTCCTTGTGACTTAGCTGTTACTATAGAAACGATAACATATTAGAACAAACACGCTAATATTAACCTGTGATTTGCTTTGCAGCTGGAACTACTAACCAATCCATATTGGAGAATTTAGCAGCACTGGGGTATAATCAGCAATAGTGAATCACTCGCAGGAAATGCAACATGCTTAATACATATGAAAACAAGACAAGAAAACCACTAATGAGGTAATCGTGAGGCGAATAAACAACGACCGAATAGCCACGAACTCTCCAAGAATCTCTGAATACATGTAGCCTTTCTGTGAACCAGAGCCACTCTGGAGTCTTTGCTTATTTTAGCTGACATAGTTTCCCCATGGACAGACCATCAGATAATGGGATTATTTGTTTTCTCCCAAGGCGAATTTGTAATTAAGGGCCAAATGACACACAAGAGCAAGCCACTGGAATGCAAATGCGTTTTATGGCGAGAACAAAGGCTGTAATGTGCACGTCTGATTACAGAACACTTAGGGTTCACTATACACGACGTTGTGCATATGTATTGTTTCAATCACGCCGTTCTGTTCAGCAACTTCCTCGCCACGAACGCTTGTTCTCGCCATCTGTGCATTATGCTCAGCGGATCATAACGTTTGACATCATCTACCATCTATCATAATGGCTGCATCCATCAGTGGAACAAAAGCTTTAGATAATATATATATATATATATGATGGAGACACATCATCGACCCCAGATCTCATTCTCTCTCTCTTTCTCTCTCTCTCTCTCTCTCTCTCGCGCGCGCTCGCTCACTTTGAAGTCGTCAGGGATGAGGAGCTTGGACGTCCTGAGGAAGTTGAGGATGTAGCGGAACATGTGACCGTCCCTGTCGATGAAGTAGTGCTGTTTCAGGCTGTCCAGAACAATGGGCTCCGTGCCATCAAAAAGACGGCCAATTCTGCTCCGAGAGAGAGAGAGAGAGAGAGAGAAAGAGTTAACATAGCCTTATTATAAAGTAGACTTTTTTCTTAGGAGATTATTTCTGCTGGATTCATATTTGCTGCTAATAATAATAATAATTATTAACAGACCACTGTTGCGTTAGCTTTCCCGCACAACACTGTTCTGTTGTCTATTGTCCCGCATGTCCATTGTACTGTGTGGTTATTGTTTTGTGCGTTTACTGTCCTGCACTCATCTCACACGGTTCTGTATTTGCACTGTATGTAGTCTTGCATACTTTACTGGTACGTTTTGCACCACGGTCCTGGAGAAATGACATTTCATCCCAATGTATACAACAATGTATACAGAGGAATGACAATAAAATCCCACTTGACTTACAATTAATCACAAATATATAAATAATTAATGAAATTAATAAATAAAACAGCTCAGTGTAGTTACAGGAACAACAACAACAACAAAAAAAAATCTGATTGAAATGGTAGACGCTCAGCGTGAAGAGGGTACAAGGGCCATCTGGCTGAGGAAGTGGCCCCTGGCCTCAGCGCTGGGCTTGCGGTCTGGCCTGAGCGCTCCGGCTCCCCAGCCTCCAGATGGATCTCGTATCCTGTGGCCTGCTACGGCTGCACACAGCCTCCTTTTTGTTTGTGCAGAAATGTTTTCTGTGGGCTAAAACGTTTCCAGCTAAAACTAACAGGCATACCAAAAAAACCCTCTGTTGATGATTTTGGATGGAGTGGAAGCAATTTACAAAAGGTCTATTATACTGCCTTATGGCCGTAATGGCATTTAGGCGTGTTAGCCAGTGACTGTAGTTCATGTTTTTACAGCATTAATAACGTTTTGGTCTGAATGCAACAATGACTTTAAAATACACCCGATGAACTGTTTTTCACAAGCCACCTTCAAATGAAATGACGTCTGGGTGCGTGCGAACTGCGTCAATCTCTGATAAACGCGCTTCGACGCGGCGCTACGGCGAGACGACGTCATGCTGACAGGGTTAACGAGCGCGACAGGTGACCGCATCATATCCATTTCACGCGAGTTATCCCAGGGTCCAAAAATGATCTCCACCCCTTTATCATTAGCTAGTTCCCTTTAAATGTTCGTTTATTATATTACCGAATCAGTGGAGAGAAATGGTTAAAACGTGGACATGAAGCTGGTGCTTTTCAAGAAATGAATAAAGTAAATAAAAGCCTATAGTTCGTTGATTGAGATCGCTATTAGAGTACAATAAACAGTAAAGCCCTAATCCGAGGTTAGTTAACATCACACTGTGGTGTCGTGGGTCACGGTGGATCCGGAGCCTATCCCGAGAACACTGGGTGTGAGTTCCAGGGAATACACCCTCATTCACAGCATAGCGAAGCCGGTTCCAAGAACGTTTTCGGAGGGAAGAGGAAACCGGAGAACCCGGAGGAAACCCAGACAAATACAGGGAGGACTTGTGAGACTCTAAACGGATAGTAACGCGAGCTGCGAGTAAGGACAATACTACCATAAATGCTTAACACCACTATAGAAAGATCTTGATGTCAAAAAGAAGATCATTTTCATATATATAAAAGACTCTTGAGCCTCACCTGGACTCGGGGTACTTGGTGAGTGTGGCGAGGCTGCTGGTGTACATGTGGCCGCCTACGTCGATGTGCACAGGCGCGTTGGACTTGGTGAGTTGCGCTGGCGTCGGGATGCCCTGATTACTGAGAGGAGACGCTGGAGACCTGGTGATCATCGGCCTGGACATGCTGGAGCGATTATCCTTTTGAATGACGGAACAGCGACAGGAAAACAAATCAGTGAAAGTCCAGTTGGTGCTACGGTAATGGCCAAATTTTTTTCTTAGGAATGGCGATCGGTTTTGAGGGACACTGACAAATCGGTTTCAGTAGTGAACTGAAATTGATTATAGATTATAAATTGTATATAGATTACAAACATCAGGTCAGAACAGCGTAAATATTTAAGTAACGGCACTGTGGGGAAAAAATGGACACAACTTGATTCTTTTTTTTTTTTTTGATATTGGAGCAAGAAAACAGGCAGGAATGTCAAGCAACATGTTTTCTGTACATTTCCACCTCAACCCGCATACTTACTGTCATCGATAAACATGAACGAAGCATCTTGTAGCTGAACGCTGCATTGTTATGCGTTTAAATGTTGTGGGACATCCCATCCGTCACACAAGTAACTTCCTGTTCTCACGTACGCTACGGCAGCTACAAACAGTTATTCTCTCTCTTTATTTCTCTCGTGAATTTAGTAAGACGAGAAACAGTAGCGTATCATGATACTGAGAAAGCAGGAAGGTCCGATAAATCTCCACCTTGAAGCCGTTCCCGTAGCGGGAAAACGTCCTGCACCAACACTGGAGACTCCTTCCATAAATGGTAAATGGCGCACTTATATAGCGCTTTTATCCAAAGCGCTTTACACTGTGTCTCATTCACCCATTCTCACACACACACCAGTGGTAGCAGAGCTGCCACGCAAGGCGCTAACTTGCCATCGGGAGCAACTTGGGGTTCAGCGTCTTGCCCAAGGACACTTCGGTATGTAGAGTCACGTGGGCCGGGAATCGAACCGCCAACCCTACGATTAGCGGACAACCCGCTCTACCACCTGATCCACAGCCGCCTACAATTTTATAAATTTTATTAATTGTTTAATAACGACACATTTAAAAAAAATTTGTTCCCTGTACGTCTTAAATGGTGTAGAGAATCCACCATACCACTCCATGTTTGTTACTATAGAAACGATAATCTATTAGAATAAACAGATTCATAGACAGTATGTAAACCCGTGATTTGCCAGTGCTTTTTACCACGGAATCTGTAACGTCAATTAGAAAGATCTCCGTGCGTGAGGTGTCCCTGACCCACTTCTCAACATGCGGCTACGTTAGCGACACGGTGAAATAAAATAAGACACTTTGCAGGTCACAATCGCCTTCTCTTCACCGATCAAATGGAAAATTATAGTGCAGCTGTTCTCATTACATTTATTACAAAAAGAAAAGGGGGCGGGGTGGGGAGGGCGGGAGAGAGAAATCAGAGCTTCTTAAAGCAATCTGTATTTTGATCGTGTGCTTGGTGTTGCAGGTTTCACACCTTCATTTCTCCCTCTTTACCAATTAAGCCTGCCTCAGAGTGAAGGCCTTCAGCGAGCACGGCTCCATTTGCATTGCATTTGTGCTGCTGCTGATAAGAGAGAGCTCCATCAGAAACCATGCGTCGCTTAAGAAATGCAGTGTGTGTGTGTGCGTGAGAGAGAGAGATAGAGAGAGAGAGAGAGAGAGAGAGAGAGAGAGAGATAGAGAACGGGGGGGTGGGGGGGTGGGAGAGAGATCAGGAGAGTTTGCCAGGGATGCCTCAGGGGGACACACTGCTGCTCTTCAAAACACAGACCTGAGTTAAGCTCCAGGAACAAGGAATGGGATCACACTCACAACGCAGGTAATGTTTTTTTTTTCACTATTACACTTACATCCTGCACTCCTACTGCGTGTGTGTTTGTGTGTGTGAGAGAGAGAGAGAGAGAGAGAGAGAGAGAAAGGGAACCCTGTCGCTTCAAGTTAGTGAGTGTGGAACAACAGGGAGTTTTATTGTGCGAGAGAGTAAAAGTTTTCACACATAGGTACTGCAGTCGTATTCTTCCTACACTATCAGATTTCCTCATATATATATATATATATATATATATATATATATATATATATATATATATATATATATATAAGGGAATTTTGATAATAAAACTCCCTGTTGTTGCACACGCCAGTCCATCACAAGACACCAACACTTTCACACTCATCCACACCTAAGGGCAATTTAGAGTAGCCAGTCTACTGTATCTATGGGCATGGAAAGCGAAGAACCCAGAGGGAAACTCACACGGACATGGGAGATCACACGAAACTCCGTACAGCGAGTAATACGGGCTCAGGATTGATCTGGGGACTCCGGAGGTCCCCGTGAGGCGGCAACACTACTCACTGGACCAGGGAATTGAATGAATCTGAATGAACTGTACTCAGAAATGAAACTGAGGAAAATATGAATGGATTTTGTGGAAATGTTTGACGGGGCATTATTGGGTCCGAATGATACGATTAAAGTCGCGTAATATATAAGCAAGGCGCTGGTCTTTTTGGAGACCACAGTTGCACAATCGAGACGCAACATACCCTAGGTAGCACAGTAAAAATGAGGATAATGCCATGGTAACTACTATAACAACCATCATTACCCTAAGAAACCATAATGGAAAACCATTATATCTTAAAATATACTTTTAGAATACCTCGATCAGCCATAACATTAAAACCACTGACAGGTGAAGTGAAGAACATTAATTCTGTCATTACAGAGGCACCTGTCATACATTAGGGTGGGATATATTAGGCAGCAAGTGAAAAGTCAGTTCTCGAAGTTGACGTGTTGGAAGCTGGAAAAATGGGCAAGTGTAAAGGATCTGAGCGACGTTGACGAGGGCCAAATTGCGATGCTTAGATGACTGGGTAAGAGTGTCTCCAAAACAGCAGGTCTTGTGGCGTGTTCTCAGTATGCAGTGGTTAGTACCTACCAAAAGTGGTCCAAGGAAGGACAACCGGAGAACCGGCGACAGGGTCATGGGTGCCCAAGGCTCCCTATTGTGCGTGGGGAGCGAAGCCTCGCCCGTCTGTCACATTGTTGCAGAACAAGTACACCCCTTCATAGCAACGGTATTCCCTAATACCAGTGTCCTCTTTCAGCAGGATAATGCGCCCTGAGACACAGCAAAAACTGTTCAGGAACGGTTTGAGGAACATGACTAAGAGTTCACGGCGTTGACTCGGACTCCGAATTCCCCAGAACTCAATCCGATCGAGCGTCTGTGGGATGTTCTGGACAAACAAGTCCGATCCATGGAGGTCCCACCTCACATCTTACAGGACGTAAAGGATCTGCTGCCAACGTCTTGGTGCCAGATCCCACAGCACACCTTCAGGAGGTCTTGTGGAGTCCATGCCTCGACATGTCAGAGCTGTTTTGGTGGCACAAGGGGAGGGGGACCTACACGATATTAGGGAGGTGGTTTTAATGTTATGGCTGATGCAATTATTTGAAATTGCCCAATTATTTTGATGAATATTTATGACTTACACTTTAAACCTCAGGCTTCCACACAACTCAATACTGATTCACAAGGAAACTATACAATATTTAATGAGACTGAATTATATATGTGAAATGCCCAGCAATATAAAGTATTCACATATTTCTACAGTAACAACTTACACGGGGACTCGTACAACAGACGCGCCGCATAACCCAAGTGTAATAATAACCAGATTTCAAAAGACAAATGTATAATCATTGATAGGGAGGAGTTTTCCGTATAGAAACGGTTATTTAATATATTTTATGGAAGGAGTCTCCAATTTCAGTCTTTTCCAGCACGGGAAAAACAAATCTCCAGGACAGAGGATATTGCGCTGTGCGGTTTAGCAGTAACAGGACACGAACTTGTGTGGAGCGCCTGTCGTACGAGTCCCTGTATACGTTGTGGGTTAAATTACTGTGCATTTCACATACGGTGTACTTCGCGGATGTTTCCCACCATTAGATCGGCTACGTTTTCAGAAAATCACTTGTGGGGCATTTGAGTAAATACACAGCTGAGTAAAATGAAATCAAAGTGCATCCGAGAAGATTCTCAATATGAGATTAGTCAGTTCTGTTTCAAAATAAATCAAATGGCTGGGAGAGATGATGACTCAGAGAGAGGTATTGTATATTGTATACGATCCAGATGAACTGCAGGAAATAGATGATGTCTGACAACCAACACTGTGTAAAGATTAACCAGCAGCGATGAACAGAAGCGTCATGTGGTAGAAGACACACACACACAATTAAACAACAAGTGCAACCTGGTGGTTTTAGCTGCCTCTCTTCATCTCCAGAATCCGACTGAAATACGCGTGTCTGAGCTGACGTTTGTCTGGCTGACCTTAATCTTACTACTACAGCTGCGCAATATCGATATAAATATCGATATTGTGATAAACTGACACGATACACTTTACCAGCAGATGTAATTCTCAAGGAGTCGATCAGATGTCCGCCAGTAAGATTCGTTCGCAGTACGACTCACATTTAAGACAAGATCGATCGAAGACATTTTGTTTGCAAAATAAAACGATACAAGAAATATTTGAAAGAAATCAATACCGACGATAAATCTACACGCGAAACAGCCAGACGAACAAATAATAGCAACACAAAAACATCGTTCAAATTTTGTACTGAGTCTTTGAAAATGTTCTGGTTTTGCAGAAGAATCGACTTGCCACTGTGAGGAACTATAATCGCTTAGTAACAGTATCTAGGGGCGGGTGATCCAATTAAAAAAAAAAAAAAAAAACACAATTAAAAAAAAATCACAATTTTTGAAGGCCTTTCTATAATACACGATATAAATTACAGTATAGGTTTGCTCACAAACTGGCAGCAGTACAGCTGTTTATATATATATATATATATATATATATATATATATATATACACACACATACATAAAGCAATCTTAAAGGTACCAACTGCTTCCAGTCAATTTTGTAACTATTTTTTAAAAAGCGAATGACATTTAAAAACAAAGATTCATCACAATATCAATATTATATTGTCATATCATATCGCCCAGCCCTCCCGATCTCTCACCAAAGTGAATTATCGATATGAATTCACTTTTGTGAGATATCAATATTAACTTAGGTCATACCCTGGACTGAGCGTATGTATCAGCTGCGTGCCAGTAAACCCCGTTCCTCATTCCTCGTTGTTATCTTCAACGTGCCCTTGTTGACTTCAAAGTATGAATCGCTTCCATCACACTTGAAGCAAGAAGAGAAGAACATCCAGATGAGATCCCCTCCCCCCACCCCCCCAATGTGTTTCTGTATATAAATGGGACAGCAATAAAAATCTACTTGACTAGACTTAACTACAAAATCACAGCACAAAGAAGTAATTAAGTTGCCTCAGATGCAGTAGGTGTCTACATATAAGTTTAATAAATAATAAATAAAATAAATAAAAATATAACAAAATATAAACACCCCAAATAAACAAAAACAACGAATAAAATCTCAGATTTCAGTTTCTTCTGGGTTTCTAGTGAAGTTGTTCTGAAAAGCTCATCTAACAAACCTTGCTCAGGCTGATAAAGCATTAAAAGAGCTCCAGCAGAGATCCACCCAAGGGGAAATAAACAAGAAAACGTCGATGAAAGTGTAAACAGAAATTTAACTCAGCTCCTGATTGTTTAGTACACACTCTAGACACGCAGGTGATTTCTTCTCCTCTAAATCAAAGCAATAATGAGCTTGAATAATTTACTAAGTCTGCTGCAGAACACTCAGAGCACTCTAATATGAACATCAACTAGATTTAGTTCTGTTATACCACAGCACTGCTGAATTCTCCATCCTGATTGGACAGAAGGTGTTGGTGCATCTTCTGTTCTGGCAGTTCTGGCAGTACTTCCAGCTGCGAATCACAGGTTCGTTCTAATGCATGTAAATTGACATATGACATGTATCCGGATTCCTGTACAGCTGCTTTGTGACAAATGTCCATTGTTAAACGCGCTGTATAAATAAAATTGCATTGAATTAAATTAATACGCATCAACTCATTCACAGTAACTCATTCCACGTAATCTAAGCCTAGTCTTAAAAATGTATTAAAAACAATTTTTTTTTTAAAAAAAAAACAAAAAACAAGGGTTAAAGTGAGAAACATGTCATTGTTGATAATGACGCCAGTGTCAGCGCATGTTTTCCGCCATATGATGGAGGAGTTTGCATTTATTTATTGTTTTTTTGTTTTGTTTTATTAATTTCAAGAGAGAACAAAGAGAGGCAGGTAAGGGGATGGCTATAACGCAAGTGATAACTTGTTTCACAGACGTTCCCCAACGTTAAAAATGACTATAAATGGATAAAAAAGTGCAACGTCATTCTTTAATATGGCAAATTGACATATTAACAAATAAAACACTTCGGGATGTGGAGTTATTGGAAAATAGTAAATGTTGGTTTGGTAACAGTAGCTGCATCACATCCAGTGTTATTTTCCTATAACAGCATGTCGCCAAGTGTTTTAGTCCTTACATACTACTACCACTACTACTACCACCACCACCACGACTGTACTGCTACTACTACCACTACTACTAACACCACTACTGTAATACTACCACTACTACTACCACTACTACTACCACCACCACGACTGTACTGCTACTACCACTACTACTACTAACACCACTACTGTACTACTACCACTACTACTACCACTACTACTACCACCACCACGACTGTACTGCTACTACCACTACTACTACTAACACCACTACTGTACTACTACCACTACTACTACCACTACTACTACCACCACCACGACTGTACTGCTACTACCACTACTACTACTACTAACACCACTACTGTACTACTACCACTACTACTACTACTACTACTACTACCACCACCACGACTGTACTGCTACTACCACTACTACTACTAACACCACTACTGTACTACTACCACTACTACTACTACTACTACGACTACTACTATTACGAGAAGTACTACTAACACTATTACTACTACTACTACTACTGCTACTGCTACTACTACTAGAACTACAAATACTACTAGAACTACTACTACTACTACTACTACTAACACTATTACTACTTCTACTACTACTGCTAGTACTACTATTACTACTACTACTATTACTACTACTACTACTAACACTATTACTACTACTACTATTACTACTACTAACACTATTACTACTACTACTACTACTACTAGTACTACTATTACTACTACTGCTAACACTATTACTACTACTACTATAACTACTACTATTAGTAGTACTACTATTACTACTATTACTAGAACTACTACTACTACTAACACTATTACTACTACTACTAGAACTACTACTACTACTACTACTACTACTACTACTACTACTACTACTACTATAACTACTACTACTACTACTATTACTAGAACTACTACTACTACTACTATTACTACTTCTTCTGCTAGAACTACTACTACTACTACTAGTACTTTTACTACTATTACTAGAACTACTACTGCTACTACTATAACTACTACTACTACTACTACTACTACTATTACTACTATTACTACTATTACTACTATAACTACTACTACTACTACTACTATTACTACTTCTTCTGCTAGAACTACTACTACTACTACTAGTACTTTTACTACTATTACTAGAACTACTACTGCTACTACTATAACTACTACTACTACTACTATAACTACTACTACTACTACTACTATTACTACTATTACTACTATTACTACTATAACTACTACTACTACTACTATTACTACTACTACTACTACTACTACTATTACTACTTCTACTGCTAGAACTACTACTACTATTACTACTACTACTAGTACTACTATTACTACTACTACTAGTACTACTATTACTACTATTACTACTACTACTAGAACTACTACTACTGTTACTACTACTAGTCCAGCTTGTTCCCTCAGTATGCTAAATAAGGTTCCTCAAGTGTTGCGTGGACAGGAGGAGTTCTACTTGGAATAATCTCTGGAAAGATGGAAGATCACCTTCAGTGTTCCACCTCAGGGACAAACCAAAGAACCATATAGTGTTCTAGATATACCATTTTTCTAAAGGAATGAACATGTCATTTATCTTCACTTAATATTTTAGCATTTCTCTGTATTAGAGCAGGAAAATACTCAAATGTGCTGCTCCAGGGGGCAGGATTGGGATCAGTTTATCATGCTCCAGGGACAATAGCGCCCTCTAATGTGTCACCTACTATAGAGACACTTTAACACTATATGCTCAGTAATCAGGTTACGTGTAATGCAAATCGCACCTACAGGACACCAAATCTACACTCCGCAGTCTGCAGCACCCAAAAATAAATCACTCATAAGACTGTATGTCTGTAGGTTATGACTGACTCAGTGGCCTGAGGGGGAGGGAAGTGGAATTAAATAACATTACGGGCTGTGAGTCATATTACAGAATTTAATAACATCAAAGCCCATGAGGCGGTGATCAGAAACAGTAAATAGGGTTCACGTTACAACATGCTAATGTATAGACTTTGACCTTAAAGAATAATCACTTGAATGAAGGGAAAGGGAACCTGTAAGGAGATGTCTTGTGAAGTTTTTATTGAAAATTAGAGTCATTTAAAGAAAATAAAATGTAAGCTATGTCTCACTGAGGTTCCCGGGAGGCATTCATTTTCAACAGAGCCCCAGTAGAACCAGTGCTGATACACACCATATACTGGAAATGAAGGAAATATTGGTTCTGCTAGGAAAATTTGAATTCTTGAAAAAAAAAAAAAATTATACATTTCAACAAGGGTTCTGGTGGCAATTTTATCAGTTCTGCCAATGAGACAATCTGAAAAAACCCATTGAAGATCTTCCAGGTGTGTATAGGAAAACAATCTGGAGGACACCTACAAACATCTTCCAGGATCTTTGCTGAAGCATAAATGGGTCTTAAAAAGACACTAATCTTTCAATAAGAACCCCAGTAGAGCCAATAGAGACACTGTATGTGCTGGAAATGAGATATGCTGGTTCTACTGGGTTTTCACTGAAAAGCAATCTGCTTTAAAACACTATTTATGTTTCAGTAAGGTTCCTGGGGTCACCTTTAAGAGTTTTGCCAGCAAGACAATCTGGAGAAGCCCTAAAAGATCTTCTAGGAACACTGCTGAAACATAAATGGTTCTTAAAAGGATGAACTCCTAGTTCTGCTGGGGTTCTGTTGAAAAAATCAGTGTCCTTTTAACAACTATTTATGTCTCAGTGAGGTTCTCGGAGGACGTTTTAAGGGTTCCACCGGTGAGACAATCTAGAAAACCCATCAAAGATCTTCCAAGAACACTGCTGAAATGTAATTGTTTTTTGTTTGTTTGTTTAAAAAAAAAAACACACACATTTTGCAATATGAATCCCAGTAAAACCAGTAGTGACGTTCACTGTGTGGGCTGGAAATGATTCTACTGGAAATCCCGATTCTAATGAAAATTGGTGTCCTTTTAAGAGCTACTTATGTTTCACTATGAAGTTCCTGGAGGTACTTTTAAGAGGTCTGCCAGGGAGACAATCTGGAAAGCCCATAAAAGATCTGCCAGGGACCTTTGATTTGAGAGTTTATAGGAAAACTAGAAATCCGGAGAACGCCTACAAAAATAGAAAAGAATAAATCGGGCTTAAACGGATATTAATTTGCCAGCAAGAACCCCAGTGGAACCAGTACGGAGATATTTACATGAACCATATGTATTTCAATAAAGGTTCCCTGGGGGCACACTGGAGAGTGAGACAATCTGAGAAAGATTGTATAGGAAGGAAAACAAGAAATCAGGAAGAAAAGTCTGTGTGAAGTGGTAAAACTTCTGTCATAGGCTATTCAAAGTTTCCATAACTATTCATTCCTGTTTATTTCCATTCCTCATCTTCATTTAACTACACTCTCTCTCTCTCTCTCTCTCTCTCTCTCTCTCTCTCACACACACACACACACACACACACACACACACACAGTCAGGATTGATCATTTACTGTATTGTAAGAGTGTACACAGATCAATTTAAGGTCTGGAAGAGAGAAAGAGCCGTTTCTACGAGCACAAAAGCAGCGATTGAGTGGAGGAGCAGCGGCGGAAAATAGGAGCGCGCCCCCGGGCACATACGCTCCACAATGGCGCGTTTTACGCGGCGCGTCTGGAGAGAACCGGAGCCGGGTTACGGACTGGCACATGGTCCAAAGTGACTCCAAACACGAGAAGCTTCATATTAAAGTCCCTACGCCTCTGATAATGATTACATGACCTTACACTGTTCCGTTTGTGTGTTACTTATTTCAGGACTAAGTAGTTCGAGACGCAGCGTCTGAAGAAGCCTAGGAAACGACGCGACGGGAAGCCAGTGTGTCCCGGGTGCGATCGTGAATTTTTTATTATTATTATTATTTTAAATCGTTTTCATTTCTCTTATCCTTAAACAAATCGCAAGCGCAGATCCGGTTCAGAGAAACAGGAAGTGGTTAAATGCTTAAATTTTTTTTTTGTCGCGTTAGAAGTACCGTGCGCGGCACATGCGTAAAAGCGACCGCGCCTTCGAGCTTCAATCGCGTCCAAGTGAAAGCAAACAAATACCCCCCTTACCTGAAACATGGGGAAAGAAAGTTTTTCTTTTTGCACCCGTGTCTTCCCTCCGTTTTTGCGTGTTTTCGGCCCCGCGCGCTGGTGCCTCCTCTGCCCGCGCCGCGCCGGTGAGAAATGCAGCAGCGTGGCGGAGAAACACGGAGCACTAATACGGAGGGAGAGTCGCTCCGGGGCTCTGAAACCCCTCCAGGCAAAAAAAAAAAAAAAAAAAAAAAAAAAAAAGAGGAAAAAAAAAAATAAAAGTGCAGGATACAATTAGCTCATGTCTCTCAGCTCGGCATGAAAGAAAAAAAAAAATACCAGAGGGAAAGAAGAAGGGGAAAAAAAAAAACCTCCTGGCGAGCGATCAGCGCAGGCTGGACGCAGAGCAGACCTTTCCCCCTCCTTCTGTATATTTGTATATATGAACGCTAAATGGCTTAAAGACACTGCTGGTTTTTCCCCTGCGTGCCTGTCTGCCTACGACCTGCCCGTTTTTGCCCTCCTCCCCCCTTCTCCTTCTTCTTCTCTTCTTCTTCTTCTTCTTCCTCCCCCTCCTCCTCTTCCTCCTCTCCCGCAGCAAAGCCGATTTTAATCGCCATGATTAGTTTGGATGCCGCGTTGCCGCAGGCGATTAACCGCAAAATGGATGGAGAGTTTCAGGGCCAGAGAGGGAAAAGTGTGGCAGATGATTATAATTATAGTCGGAGTCAGGCATTTTGATTAAGGGGGAAAAAAAATGTAGCTCGGTTAAAACCCCAAATCGGTTAAAACCCAGTTTGAGAAGTGCGCTCCCCCCCCCCCCAAGAAAGCTTTGAAGTGTGCGCAGAGAGAGAGAGAGAGAGAGAGAGAGAGAGAGAGAGAGAGAGAGAGACTTTTATTTCATCTGTTTAGATAAATTACTAATGTAATGTTGCATTTTTTTTTCTTGGACATAAATAAAGGATGACAGGATGGAGTGAAGTTCATTATCTCACTCTTAGTCCATCAGATCCGTTTCACTACGTGCTCCCTCAACCCCTTCTCTCTCTCTCTCTCTCCCTCTCACACACACACACTCACATTTCTCCCTTTCTCTTTTGCCCCCTGCCGGTCAATGTCAATAGTACAAATACATCTGGAGAACACTTTAGAACCAGTGAAGAGGTTCATGCGGTTGGGAATGTTTAAGGAAATAAATGGTTTATCTAGAACAGTGGTCACCAACCCTGTTCCTGGAGATTTACCTTCCTGAAGACTCCAATCATGATCGTGCCCACCTGACTATCTAATCACTGGCAATGATAAGATGGTCAGTTAGGCACGATAATGGTTGGAGCTAAAGTCTTCAAGGAGGTAGATCTCCAGGAATGTTGCACTTCATGGTTGGCGCTAGGAACACCAGGAACAGAGTTGGTGACCACTGATCTAGAGCTCTGTATGTTTCGTTGGTCATCATTAAAATAATCCATGAGTTACTATTACCACCCTGAACTTGATTATTTTCCTCTAACAGCATATCCTGAAGTGCTTTACTCCTCTCATAGCACGTCCATAAGATCTATTTCATCACATCATCCTTAACGATCATCATGATTTTATGGAGATGCCAGTGATCCTGACCCTTTCTGCTCTCCAGATCTTCCTGATCCATCCTGATGCCTCTGGATGGAGCTCTCATCAACTGCAGGCTACGGCCTGGAGATTGCTGAGGATGGTACCGCTTGAAGTACCATGGAGATGGTTTTGGACCTCAATTCCACATGGACGTTCTCGCTGTGGTTGCTGGGACTACGGTTGCTGCGATGGCCTTGGGACTGTATTTATCACATGCAGTTTTACACTCAGGTCTCCTTTAGTGATCGGTGGACTAGTTCAACAAACAGACTTCATATAAACACCATAATGAACTTTCTTTTACGTTCACACTATCCGTTGTGTCCCAGATGAGGACGGGTTCCCTTCTGAGTCCGGTTCCTCTCAAGGTTTCTTCCTCATATCATCTCAGGGAGTTTTTCCTCACCACCGTCACCATCGTCTCGCTCAATAGGGATAAATTCACACACTTAAAATCTCCATCCTGTGTTTATATGTTTCTGTAAAGCTGCTTTGAGACAATGTCCGTCATTAAAAGTGCCATACAGGTCTCCTCACAATCGCCTCTTAAGTTTCATTTAATGACGCTGCATCAGCATAGTTCAGCAATAAAAATTTCAAATGACACATTTCCCTGTCCATCTACCGCCTTAAATTGCATATTTATGTACTATTCTAGATTATTGTTGAGCACTGACACTACTGGTGTTTGAACTGTTTGAAAAATCTCTCATGTCGCTTTCAAACCTTTCAAACAGAAAGCTCAGTTTTGCGTTCTAGACTGCTGGATTTATTTTTGTTTTTAGATTAGTGAATACTTTTGAATATAATAAATGATATGACAACAATCACGATGACGGCGAGAAGTTTTAAGAGACACTGAGTGCTGTGCATGAAATCACTAAACATTTTACAGTCCCATTTGAGAGACAGGGATTTTTATTTATTTATTTATTTTTTTATCTCTGACATGCCATCTTCTTAATGTAAATAAAATGTGCAATGTGTGTGTGAATCAAGTATAAACCAAACTCTCTGCTTGGCGTTGGGGCGTATCACACCACCCCTGTGTGGATTATTTTCCTATAACAACACGACCCTTCCCACTAGACTGGTGAGTCAGTGAAAGGAATGTTCCTTTGGTTTTTATTCACCTATGTTACACATATGTATGTTACTGACAGAATAAAAGAGTTCAAACATTATAGTAGTCATTTATTAGGAATCTGGAGTTTGAAAAAGTGTAGCGTGGAGATTGGAGTTTGGAGATAGGAGTCTCCAATCTTGGAGATTGGAGTCTCTCCAAAAACTTTGGGAACCATCGCTTTAACCTGTCCATCCTTGTCTCTTGTCACTAAGCCCAAAGGTGGCTTAGTGGTTAGCACGTTTGCCTCACAGCTCCAGGGTCGGGGGTTCGATTCCCACCGTGGCCCTGTGTGTGTGGAGTTTGCATGTTCGGGGGGTTTCCTCCCCCAGTCCAAAGACATGCACTGATTGGCAATTCTGTAGTGTGTGTATGTGATTGTGCCTTGTGATGGACTGGCACCCTGTCCAGGGTGTACCCCGTGGTGCCCCATGCTCCCTGGGATAGACTCCAGGTTTCCCTGTGACCCTGAAAAGGATAAATGGTGTAGAAGATGGATGGAACTCTTTCTCTCTTGCCCCCTGCTGGTCACTATCATTATATATATATATATATATATATATATAATGATAGTGCAGACAGAAAGAGGGAAAGAGGGAAAGAGTTCTTCCGAACTTGCAGACCAGCACTATAGTTTTCTTTTGGTTTGCTTCAGATAAAGACACTCATAATCTTGGGAACAGAGTGTGAGCGAGTTTAATCATGTGCTCCCGGCTGTGTGTAGGTTCAGAAACACTGCAGTGTGTGTATCATGAATGTCCTGCAGGGACACACAGTGTAATGCCGTGATTTTCCATTTCTCACCGGCCTGCAAACAGGTGCATAGGCTTTATTACAGTCCACAATTAGCCTATTTATTTTCATCACATTTTTATGAATATGACATGCGCTCGGTCATCCGGAGGAACTTTTGAAAAGTCTTGCTTTATAAATGACCCGAGGAGTCACAAATATCACCAAGTCATTATTTTGGTGTGATTTCTCAATGCTTTCTAGGACATAGTAAAAAAAAAAAAAGAAAAAAAAAAAGAAGAATAAGAGACACACATATGAGATTCAAGTTTGAACCAGTGGTAAATATTCTTTTATTACAAAAATGGAATTTAACAGAATGAAATAATATCAGTAAATGAAAGGCACCATGCTCATTGTCCACTTTTGTGTATTTTACAGCATACATTAAACAAAAAGTATACTACAGTGCTGATGAATTCTTGATTCTCAAGGTGTTGATTTATTTTCCATTACAGCGGATTCAAAAAACCTGTATGAAAACTAAAAAGCAAAAAAAAAAAAAAAAAACAACATCCCCCAAACCTCCACTGACCACCCCCCCGCCCATCTCCCCACCCCCCACCCCCCATCACGGATATGATGTTTCTGTAAGCAGAAAAATAATTGATTTAGCTTTTTTTTTTCCCAAGGAATCTCCAATGTCAGTGCTTTGTAACAGCTGGAAGCTTTCTGATATGTAAAAGTATTCAACATCAAAGACCCTGTGCTTCTCTGTTTCTGGACACTGCTTCAAAATAAGTGACAAATAATCCAAGTAGTGCGGTCTGTTGTACGTAAGAAATCAGACACAGCTTTAGATCTTCAAGCATGAGATCTTGATGACTTAATAGTTACCATTTCTTTGAAAACTAGCAGATTTGGCGCTAAAGACTAAACCAAATTCTTGGCAGCTCTTAAGCCTCCAAGCCAATATTATATCTCCCCCCCTCCCCCCCACCTCTCTGATTATGCTACCAAAAAAGAAAGAGTGTGTGTGTGTGTGTGTGTGTGTGTGTGTGTTCTGAGCTTGAGCAGCACTGGTATGTTTAACAAGAGATGTGGTATGACTTTGTGTATTTTTAAGTCTAAGACAACGAGAGCCTGTTTTCCTTGGACTGGTGCTGCACAGCTGCGGGAGAACTCTCTGTCTGATTAATGTTTTGGTGGATGAATGAGTCCGATGGCTTGCAGATGTGGCTCGCCCTGAGCAGCAATGCTGCACTTTCAAAGGTACTGAAATCATGCAGATGCTGGTGGAACTTTGCATCATGGGAAGGAATAAGTGTTTTTTTTTTTTTTTTTTTTTTTTTTCTGTGGTGTTATTCCAGGCTTCAAATGCATGCCATGCTGATTGACTTTCGGATATTCTTTACCAGTTCACGTGGTGTACGCGTGTTATTAAAAAGATTTGTGTTCCGTCTTTATAAAGTCTATATTCCTTTTATTTCATTGTGGTTGAATCCAGAGTCTAATCTGGGAACACTGGATGTGATGCGGAATACACCGGAATAAGGCGGAAGGTACCACGTGCACACACTCACACAAACTTACACACCAAGGGATAATTTATTATAGCCAATTCATGTACTGGTATGGTTTTGCAATGTGGGAGTGAATTGGAGAACCTGGTGGAATGCTCCTTGGCATGGGTTCTACAAGTCTCTATACTGGAACTGTACTGGAATGATGAACACCATTCTTCCAGAAGATTTTCCCTCAGTTGGTGTTTTGCTGATGGTGATGAAGAGCGATGTCTAACACGTCACTCCCAATGGTGTTCTACTGGGTTGCTGGGATCTAGTCTGTCTGAAGGCCATAGCATACGATTAATATCCTTTTCATCCTCGTCAAACCGTTTAATGAGTCCTTGTGTCTTGTGGATGTGGGTGGAGTCATCCTTGAAGAGACCACACCCATCATGATAAAAAATGTTTCATCATTGGGCACCGTCAAGAGAACTTTGTATTGTTTTGCACTGCCACATCCCACTGGGACAAGTGGAGCCACTTGTGCATACCAGCAAAACCCCACATCATAACTGAGGATTTTATTAATCCCTCTAATTTCATACCACTTTAAAGCTTGCTAGTCAGTACTTGATATGAATCCTTGAGTAATTACAGTGAAACTAATAGAAAATGTATATATAGAGTTAGAGTTAAGCATGTCAGACTGGATCCACCAAGATCTTGGAGGTTTAAGGGGTTAAACCACTGCTACCATGATATAAGCTCTGAAACTGGGCCAAACCATCGTCTCCTAACTACCACACCCTTGTAAAGCCCTTTAGGCAAAATCATCGGATCACTGTAAGCTCTCCATAATTGACCTCAGCTTACTCGATGGAGACAAATCCCACCGGTGTTATTAGGGTGAATTATAGAGGAAGCTCCATCATGTTATTATAAATTCTCAGACTATAGAAGTCAAATGAAAACAGGTTTAGAGCAGAATATGAAACGCGAGAACAAGACTAAAGTCAAAGCTACATTCAGCTGTTTTTTTTTTTTTTTTTTTGTAGAAAGAGTGAAACCAATACTGACTTTGGTATCTACGAGTATACTAGTTATACAGAACAGTATTGTTCATAAAATCTCTCCAACACACATTGTTTTATTTTGATTTTTTTTTTTATTATTTAAACATCTGCTAACACATATGATTGATTTTTGGCTTTTGTCAATATGGTTCTGCCTTGAAACTTTGCCGTTCTTGTAATCCAGTTTGCTATGTAATGAAAAATTAGAACCAGATTAGTGCTTTGTGCCATAACATTGTTCATCTTAATTGAATACTTGAATGTTTTCCAATATAATTGCTGTCTACCAAATCTGTAGCAGGTGTGCGCTTGCTGTGGACAAGAATTCCATTGTACTAAAAATAAAAAATAAATAAAGAAAGAACAGAAACTTATTGAATAAATGTTTGTTTATACCACAGCGTTGTTGAATTCTTGAATCGGATTGGTCAGAAGGTGTGAATTCATTTTCCTTAACAACTCTGACAATATCTAATCTCTCTTTGTTGATTATTCCTTACATACAAATTTGGTAGTCCATATAGTCATTCATTTTCCAGTCAGAGTTACGTGCAAACTAAGCTCAAACTCTTTATGATTCATCTTCTCAAATTCTCAGAGATGGAAGAATTTGTGGTTATGTGCTGATGTACACTCTTAGAAAAATAAATAAATAAAAAGGGTTCTACATTGGAACAGTTTCTGATGTTGTAGGGTTTTACACAGGACCGTTAAGGGTTTCATTCAGAGGATGAACAAAGAAGCTTTTAGAGGGTTCTAAAGAGTTGTTCGGGTCTGACGGTTTGCATGGAGATCACAAAAACGTGGAACGTGTTAGAATCACTTTGTTAAAATATTCTCTCATGTTGCTCTCAAAACAAAGCCCTATTCAGATTGGATTCATTTTAGAGGCAGAGCTGAGGTAATTGTGTGGAATTAATGGACTATCTCTGGGATTCGATTCTGGATTTAGATTAAGACCTTCATTATTCCTGACCTGTGGTCATTTTGAATTTGCTTTATATACATATAATGGAGATTTGGTGGAAAAGCATAGTCAAGTATTGTAAACATTGATGTTTATTGAATGGATTCGACAACGGTCCTTAGAATTTTGTTATAAATGAGTTACCTAACTTTGTGTTCATTTCTCAGTACAGAGAAACATGCTGATTCAAGTCTGGGGTAATAACACATACACTACAGATGCTGGAGATCCATCCATCCATCCATCCATCTTCTGTACCGCTTATCATTTTCTTCAGAGTCACGGGGAACCTGGAGCCTCTCCCAGGGAACATGGGGCACAAGGCAGGGTACACACCTGGACAGGGTGCCAATCCATCGCAGGGCACAAACACATACACTCTCACACACCCATTCATACACTACGGACACTTTAGACACGCCAATCAGCCTACCGTGCATGTCTTTGGACTGGGGGAAGGAACCGGAGTACCCGGAGGAAACCCCCGCAGCACGGGGAGAACATGCAAACTCCGCACACACAGGGCCACGGTGGGAATCGAAACCCCCGACCCTGGAGGTGTGAGGCGAACGTGCTAACCACTAAGCCACCATGCGCGCCAGATACAGGAGAATGGCATTTTTAACTAGGCATGTGTCAATACCAGTACTGCTCATTCACTCATACTTAGTACACATACTAAAAAATGCTCCAATACTATGTGCCATAAGCCTAATGTACTGTATGTTGTCATGCTAATGACCAGATGATGAAATGACAACAATCTGGACATATTTCTCCAGTTTCGGTGCTGTTCCAAAACTGTTTATGTACCCTCAGCTCATGATTGTGATAAGACACAGCCAAAGAAAGATTGGTGTCAATACGCCCAAGCATTGCAGAGATATAACCTCACGTTGATTTTGGCACGCTCGCCATCGTATTCGCTGACATGTTCTACATGAACGCTTTGGTCCATCAAAAATCTCTGAACTACTTTTGCTCTTTGTTGTCTGAAGATGATCTGAGCAAAATGTAGGGAAATTCGGTCTAGGAGAAGTCCAAAAATTCTAAATGATATACGTTTTGTTACGTATTTCATGATTCACGAGGACGATCAAAGCTAAGCAGACTGCAAAATGTGCTCTGTGAAAATATCAAGAAAAGGAACTACAGCATCTTCCTATAATGTAACCTGATAAAACTTCTAAAACATAGAATTCAGAGCTAGGACTTCATTGCTAGCGGCACACAGCACGATGCTGCAGCACACTGGGGCTAGGTGAGAAAAAAAAATACGTCTTCAGACAACACTAGGTGAGTGAAAATAAAAGTCTTGATGATCAGCCGCTATTGGTCATTGAGAGCGAGGAATGCTGACACAGTGAAAACAATGAAACGTCCTTTACTTACAGTACGTACAGAAACACTTTTCAGAAGAGAAACAAAACCTGCTCTTACTTGATGAAAGGTAACTTTTGTAGCTAAAAAAAAAGAAAAAAAGCTTCATGGCGTAGTCGACAAACACGAAAGTAAGTTCAGCAACACTACCAGTATTGATGCATAGCGAAAACGTACTTGTACGAAACCTGAAAAAAAAAGCTATCTATGCATCTAACTGTCATCTAAATCTCAGTGTTTAGCGTCGATGCCGTCCCTCATACGCACAGTGAACTGAAGTAGGGATATTCAAATGCCATTACTTTCCAATATGCCCTCAACCCCCGCCAGCGCAAGACGTGGTGACACTACAATCAAAAACGAAGAGGGAGAATTTAGGGGAAGCTATGAGAAGCTCAGAGGCTCTAATAAAATGTAATCCTATTATGTGGTTTCCCCTAGAGGGTGGTGATAACAAACGTTTTCCTAATAACACAACGAGGCCATTCCCAAATGGGGAGCTCCTCTTCTGGTTGCCTCCTGTGGCCACTTATTAGCTTCTCCGGGGGTCGGGGGGCAATCAAATATCACACAGACCATAACCGAGAGCTTCTCAAGTTCTGCTTCATGTTTTAGAGAACCACAATTGAACCAAAATGACCAAACTAACCAAAAATCGACCGGCACGACAGTTGTTCACTTGCTAAGCTACGTCTTCCGCTAAAGAAAATGCGATTAAATATTGAATCGGATGTTAGTCATTGACTCTGACCTCAGCGTCGGGTATTTTCTGGCAACAGAGCAATGGTTAAGCAAAACAAATGCCTTTCATCACACTTCAGTCGTGTTAATCTGCATTGTTTCTCTTGCCATATGTCTCGGGGCTCCTGGGTAGAAGGAGCGGGGCGGGGGGAAGCGGAAGTCAGATTTGGAGAAAGCAGTAGGTGGTGGTGCGTCTCAGGAGGAGGCCAATCACACAGTCTCCACCCTCATCCTGCCACAGAGCCCTGGGTGGACTCAGGTGCACTATACACATGCTAATAACGCCTAAACTTGTTTGCTGATGGATTCAGTTCCTGAGTATGAAAAAAAAAAAATACACGCTTCTCCAACCAGCAACAAACTCAGGGACTAATAAATAAGTTTTCTGTTCACGTCAGCAGATAGCTGTGTTCTAGGTCCGGAAATCACTGACACAGTGCATCTGGTATGACTGTATCGCTAATTCAGAAATATTGAACCACAATGTGCTCCCTAAAACAATTGATAGTTTAATCGTTGTATATATACAGTGTGCATGAATTCCCCCATTCAAGTAATACACAGTATTTGATGGTTTAATATTTGATAGGGATAATAACTTTCGATTCTTTCACTTCTGGGTTTCTTACATGTTTTGGTTAAATGTTGTTACATCACAGTGTTAGTGGATGCTTGATTCTGATTGGTTGTTGAGCAGTTCCGACGGTAGCTCTGGCTGTAATTCATTTCACAGGTTTATGTTAATGAGCTCGTTCTCATACCGTGCTGTGAAAACGTATCTGGGTTCTTCTGTTTTTGCGCAGAGCTCGTGGTAAATAGTTTTAGATCTTCCAACAAAACACAACGTATAACAACGTATAACACTTATCACCAATGTGAAAAACTAATTGCCCCCTTAAACTTAAAATCTGGTTGTGCCACCTGGTGTTCTCGTGGAATTCTGTGTTTGGTTTACGCCAAACAGTTCCACTTTCGACTCATCAGTCCACAGAACATTCTCCCAAAAAGGTTTGAGGATCATCAGGGTGTGTTTGGGCAAAATTCAGTCGAGTCTTAATGTTCTTCTGGGTTAGCAGTGGTTTTCACCTCACCACTCTTCCATGGATGCCATTTTCCCCCAGTGTCTTTCTGATAGTGGAGTCATGAACCGTGATCTTTACTGATACAAGATAGACCTGTAGGTCCTTTGATGTTGTCCTTGGCTCGTTTGAGACTCGGATGAGTCTTTGCTGTGCTCTTGAAGGTTCACTACTGTGCTGAGTTTTTCCACTTGGAGATAACGGCTCTCACTGTCGTCCTTTGGAGTCCCTGAGGCTTTGAAATAGCTTTATAACCATTCCCAGACGTATTGATGTATTTCAATCACCTTCTTCCTCATCATTTCTGGAATTTTGGCAAAATGTGTTACTGATTTACAACTTTTAACCAACTTTATACTTATGAATAAGTTCTATTTAAGTGTTGATGTGATTGAACAGGGTTTGCAGTAATCAGGCATGGTTGTGTCTAGTCCAGCTGAACCCCATTATGAAAGCAGTTTCATAGATTTGTGGAATTAGTAACTACGGGGGGCAAATACATTTTCACACCGGCCCAGTTGGTATTGGATAACTATTTTGCTTCAATAAATAACATTATCATTTAAAAACGCCCTTTGTTTGATCGTTTGCTTTAATTTCTGAAACTTTAGAATATGAGATATACACAACAACAGAAGAAATACCTTTTGACAGCACGGTGCGTTATCGTTTCTATAGTAACAATTTACACAGGGTCTCGGATGGCAGATGCTCCACATAGAGGTTTATCTGTCATTTTTTGGAAGGAGTCCCCAGTGTCAGAGGTACAGCTGTTACTTTAAATGCAAACTGCTGGATTAAACACTTCAGGACGTTTCATCGGGCCACATCACAGCATCACATCGTGGATTCGTTTCCTATAACAGCATGCTCTGAAGTGTTTTATCCCTTACTTGCAGTATTTGTTCAAAACGTCTGGGACTCTTCCAGGTTCTGGTCTCTGATCAATAACTCTTTCCCGGTTGCTGTGTTCTCATAGGATACACTCGAATATTTACCAGCGTAGCAGGATGAGAGGATCCCAGTGTCATTCTCTTCACATTGACTTGTCATTTCTTGGAGTTACTGAGTGAGTGAGTGAGGGAGTAAGTGAAGAAACACTACCATGTCTCACAATAATAATTGTGTGTGTGTGTGTGTGTGTGTGTGTGTGTGTGTGTGTAACCTTTCATTAGTGCTCATATTTGTTTGTGTGTATCAATCTTTCAGGATTGTCTCATGGCACTGCCTGCGCGATGTTTGTGTTTGTGTTTGTGTGTGTGTGTGTGTGTGTGTGCATATGAGAGTGCGAGAGTGTCGTGTTCCTTCCTGTTCCTGTAGCATGAGGCGAGCCCAGAGTGGGCGACTCAAGGCGCTTTGGAGAATCAAACAATTTCACGCTGCTACTGGAGGAGGAAATGAACTGAGCCCAGAGCAATAATAAAATTATACAAATGTTATTACAGCCTCGCCTGCTACTGTCCTACTTTAATTCAAATGTGAGGACTCGAGGCGGCCCTGGTGGCACCGACCTTCCTGAATAAATCAACATTAGCTTACGTCTAAATTATTAAGGAAGTCGGAGACTTTCTTGTTTATAGAATGAATTATTAAACCGGTGTTTAACGACGCTATTTCTCCACCATTCCCTCAAATATTAATTGCTAATGATTTCTACGGTCGGCTTTTTTTTTTTTTTTTTTTTTATGTCTGTGCTGTTTTCCTTCTCAAGACATCGCCGACTCCTCAGAACGCCGCATACAACAACACCGTGGCATTTTCGTGCTGTTGTGCGGCTCAGAAACGCAGAAGCTGAAGATGAAGCCGTGAACATTTTTTACCGCTCTATTTTTGTTTTCAGACCCAGCGAGCAGGTGCAAATGACTTTCCGTGGCCGTATAATTCAAACAGCCAACTCTTTATAGCCTAAAAAGAAGAGCTCGAACGATTAATTTCTCGGGCACTGTATAAATAATGACAAGCAGCAGCGACAATACAAATGACGTAAGATTGGGAACGTGAAGGTGAAGTAATGAAACATCCAGACGCTCGTGATGGGATAATAAATGCACCTGGAGGAAAAGCGGGTCACTTTTTTCTGAAGAATATTTAGAGTGAAAAAATGTGGTTTCTCTATGAATTGTATTCTAATGAAGCCATGTTCTACTGTATTCTACTCTATCCCATTCCATAGAAGTTCTATTCTATTCGATTTGATTCGATTCCATTCTAATGAAGCATTGTTGGATTCTATACAGTTCGGTTCTATTCTAATGAAGGATTATTTTTGGGGCATGTTAATGCAGCATTATTAAATCTATTCCTTTCTATTACAATAAATTATTTCTATTCTATTCTATTCTATTCTATTCTATTCTATTCTATTCTATTCTATTCTATTCTTTTCTACTGGAGTTCATTCTATTATACCTGATTCCATTTCTACTTCTTCTAATGAAGAATTGCCTCACGCTATTCTATTCTATTCTATTCTATTCTATTCTATTCTATTCTACTGGAGTTCATTCTATCATATCTGATTCCATTTCTACTTCTTCTAATGAAGAATTGTCTCACGCTATTCTATTCTATTCTATTCTATTCTATTCTATTCTATTCTATTCTATTCTATTCGATTCTTTTCTACTGGAGTTCATTCTATCATACCTGATTCCATTTCTACTTCTTCTAATGATGTCTCACGCTATTCTATTCTATTCTATTCTATTCTATTCTATTCTATTCTTTTCTACTGGAGCTCATTCTATCATACCTGATTCCATTTCTACTTCTTCTAATGAAGAATTGTTTCACGCTATTCTATTCTATTCTATTCTATTCTATTCTATTCTATTCTATTCTATTCTATTCAATTCTATTCTATTCTATTCTATTCCACTGGAGTTCATTCTATCATATCTGATTCCATTTCTACTTCTTCTAATGAAGAATTGTCTCACGCTATTCTATTCTATTCTGCCCTATTCCTTTAAATGCAATGAAGCATGACGCATTATTCTATTATACTCTATTATATTCAAACGAAGTATCATTCTATTCCCCTCTATTCTAATGCAGAATTGTTTTTATTGCGTCTTGTATTCCATTCTATTCAAGCATTATTCTCTTCTCTTCTATTCCAGTCTACTCTGTTATATTCTATCTCCATTCCACTCTGATGAAGTAATATTCTATCGGTTTTCTATTCTACTTCCTTCTATTCTACGTAACGTTATTGTCTTCTATTGTACTGTGTTCCATTCTATTGTGTTTAAATAATTATCCTATTCTATTCTGTTCGGTTCTATTCTATTATACTCTAATGAAGAATTTTAAATTCTACTCTACTCTGCGCTCTATTCTACCCTCTTCCATTCTGCTCTAATAAACGATTACTCAGTTCTATTCTGTTCTTTGATAAGTTATCAGTTTCTAAAGAGGTTCTACTTGAAATCTTTCCTGAAGGGGAAACGCTCCGTTGTAGGGTTCTGCGTAGAACCTTTAAACTTCAAACTGAATAAAATTTGCAATTTGGAACTGTTTGAAACTGAATAAAATTTGATGTGGAACGAGTTCTTTTTTTCCCCCCACAACAGTGTGTTCTGTTTGACGCACTCGGTGGCATGCTTTTGCTCTTGCTACTTTCTCTGATCGTCACTGGAACAGCGGTGGCATGTTTGAAGTCAGGTCTGTGATCATTCTGAATTCTCTTTGAGTGTGCGCTTGTCAGACGTCCTACACGCCTTGCAGACTCAAATACACACACGGCGAACAAAACATTACAGTAAAAGAAAAAAAAGTTTCTGCAAAGAATGAGCAGAAACCTGGTCCTCAATATACATTTCAACATTTAGATCATTTCCAGCCATCTTTATTAAATTTGGATGCACGGTTGGATTTGGCATGCGCTTTAAAAAATAAAAGTTCTTCGCTTCTAGTAACAGATCTACTCGCGAAACTTTCTGAAAGGCAAACAGTTCTAGTTCAAATTGGAAAGACGCTGAAGAACCGTTACGACCTTTAGATTCGACCGTGTTTAAGACGGTAACGTTAAAAGGTTAAGGACAGCAGTCAGAATTACAATTACTATGTTACTGTCCTTATGTCTTGTTTTTAAATATCCACATTCGTTTCATACAGTTCAAAAGGAAAAACTCAACATCCTCCTCGGTAAATTTGCAAACATCACTACATATCTCTACGATCATATATGTGTAAAGTCGTACAGTGACGCTTTAGCATTTAAATCTGAAATGCTAACGGACGACTAGCAATTAGTATTCAGCTAGACTGTACAGCACGATCAGTGTTATTAGCATACTAGCTAACATTTGAGCGATGCGGAATGAAGCAGTCCTAAGCAGTTAGAGCAGTCCCTTGGTTCCTCTGGGAGTCTTTTCCTTTTTGGGAATTTTTCATATGCATGTTCTTTTACGTTCGTCCTTCACGTCGGAATGTTTACACTTTCCTGCTTTAATTTGAAGCGGAATTCTTTAGCTTTTACCAGAAGATTTGTTTTAAATGAGTAATTGCACTCTCACCTGAGTGCTTTCATCACCTCTGGCTGGTTCATGAGTTCATCTGAACCCACACCCTTCCTGGTTATTAGAACCTTAAACACTGCACTCATACACTCCCTTAAACTTACTTCTGCTGTTCATTTATTTTCCTAGTCGTGCTAATGGTGGATCGCATGATTAGTGGTTCCTGCTGAAATGTGTGGCACAGCGAGAAGTCTGCTTCGTCCTTGTTTGATAAATGTGCCGTAAGGTTAAAACCCCACTCCGTCCCCACACCCCCGGTGTTGTATCCACAATGAGGAATATTGACACTTCTCAGATTGATATCCTCATTTACAAGCCTAATAAAGATGATTGACTTGCGGTGGAGTAAGAATCAGGTTTCAGGGACTGAGAGGTGAGAGGGTAGAGGGCTGCTATGCATTGTGGGTCATTTATACGTAGAAAAGGCACGATGGGAAAGAAAGAGACTTAGCAGGAGGTCTGTGACACTGATGTAATAGAAGAATGAAGGATATTCATGGTGGCAGATATTAGTTTAAAACCCTGCAGCGTCCTCTGTTGGACAGCGCTAAACTCACACACACACACAAACATGCACACGAACGCACATTGACCCAGTGTTAGCAGCATGTGGTCTACACCGCCACCTGGTGGTTTATTCTAGATTTGTTTGTGATTTTTCATGAAAATCTCTTTCTCATTGATCAAGTATAATTGAAAACCCTCGTGGCGAGCGGAATGTTTACCACAGCAGTACACTGTAGCTGTACTGCTGTACTGCTGTACTGCGACACCAGCAAAATGAATAAACCTGGGCAGGTCATTGGGACCAACGTGGACTTCCTGGAATGAGTTGTGCATGAGCGGATACTGTCTAAACTGCTGCTCATCATAGGCAATGTTTCCAATTCCATCAACTCAACATTTTAAGATCCAGAATAATCCAGCCACGGTGTAGCCAAGTCATCTACCCTGTGTCAAACACAGTATGACAATAATGCAACATTCCCATATTCCTGTAGTGTCGGTAACTTTTTTGTAGCCAGAGACACCTTGATCTGTAAAACGAATTCCTTGAAACCCCTCATCACTGATTTATTTCAGGAACATTATTTAGCGATAGTAATATTAGTAGTAGTTATAATATATTGTCTATTTAATGAAGCCATAGCTCTGTTTATTCCTGAACTGTCCCTTGACAAAGCACCTTAGGTCCAATTTGACATAGGCCTAAACTTGTTCAAATTCAGCCAAACAGGCTAATAAGTATAAGAACTAAATAGTAATAATGGTGGATTGTGAACCACCGCTCTAATGCACTGTATATATTTACTTAATTGACTCATCTCTGCTATCTTCATCCATCCATCCATCCATATTCTGTACCACGTATCTTACACAGGGTTGCAGGAAGCCTGGATCCTATCCCAGGGGACTCGGGGCACAAGGCGGGGGACACCATAGATGGGGAACCAACCCATCACAGGGCACAATCACACACCCATTCAAACACTACAGACAATTTAGATAGTCCAATCAGCCTACAATGCATGTCTTTGGACCGGTGGAGGAAATCGGAATAGCCGGATGATACCCCCGAGGCACGGGGAAAACATGCAAACTCCGTGCACACAGGGCAGATGCAGGAATCGAATCCGCAGCCCTGGTGGTGCGAGGCAAACACGCGAATCTCTAACCTAACGTGGAATCGTTCTCTTACCTACAGAGTGTAATCGACAGCAGCGCTGGCGGTGGAATAGATATAGAAGTCGGAATAAGGAACGCAAGAACGGCATTCAAGATGATGGAACCCAGCCCGGAGGAGGGAAAGATATCTTTAAAATCCAAATGATGTCTTTTTAACTTCAGTGTCAACTCTATGCAGCTACGACCTGGAAGACAACAAAGGGCCTCTTGAGAAAACTCCAAATTTACATCAAAAAGATACTAAAAATGGGCAAAAAAAAAAAAAATCTCCAATGTGGAGATCAAACCTGTGGAGATAGATCGGACGTAATCTAAGGAAGAAAGTAAGCCGCATCGGCAGACAAGCAGTGAGCTGGATCCCACAAATACTAGCGTTTTTTAAACTGTATTTACTGCCTGATAGTATGTGTCCTTGTAATTTGATGTGCCTTGTACTTCTCTGACAAACCAAAATCCTAAGCAGATTGATGGACCACAAGGAGACTTACAACATATCTCACTGCCAATATTCCAATGCTGCAATGCAACTAAAAATAACAACACGTCTATTTTTGGGACGTTCACCAGCACACAATGTGACATCCACTCACAGTCGAGAGAGCTGTTTGAATCCTCTTGTTTTTCTTTCTTAAACCGATCATTATTTCAGCTTTATTACTGATAGTGATTCAATCTGATCTGGACTTCCGAAATTTTGCGCATGAAAATACCAATTCCATTAAACTCCCATCTCATGTCTTTATCTCATTTCTTTCATCTCATTTCTCATTCTCTCAGTGCTCAGAGGGGGTGAAGATCAGAGGACATTGAGACAATGTTAATTCCTTTTGCCAGATCACCCCCCCCCCCCCCCCCCAAAAAAAAAAAAAAAAAAAAAAACATTTTCTTGAGGTGTGCCACTGTTCTGTAAAGAAACGACATCTTCTCTTGATATAATCATAAGACAATTTTAATTCAGTTTGAGACAAATTTAAGCCAAAATTATACAATGATGATGATAATACACCTCTGATTATCATAGAAATGCAGTTCAATAGCTTATGGAGCTGTGAGACGGAAGTGTGTGATAGTCTGTGCAACATTATATTCCACAGAAGCAGGTTTTAACACTGTATACTAACCGCTTATCTGTATTTGGTCCTGCAGTCCATAAACCTTAAACATAATGAAATCTACCATGGCTATGATGGCTGATCTTAAATCATTTCTCTACAACAAAGCATTTAAAGGAGTAATGTAGATGCAAAAAAAAAAAAAAGAAAGAAAGAAAAACATTTCCAGGGGACTTTGGTACTCGTAACATTCATACTGCAGTCATACGACAAAGAAATTACGGAATTAATACATGAATAAATGTGTCTATGAATTATGACAAAAGAGAAATTATATATTGTCCCATTTTGTTCATCCACTTTGTCTACATTTCCTGTATTGAAGGTGTTTTTATGTACAGTGCCCTCCACTAATATTGGCACCCTTGGTAAATATGAGCAAAGAAGGCTGTGAGAATTTGTCTTTATTGTTTAACCTTTCGATCTTTTGTTTAAAAAAAAAATCACAAAAATACTCTGCTCTCATGGATATCAAACAATTGCAAACACAACACAGGTTTATCACAAAATATATTTTTTTAAAAATAGATGTGCAACAATTATTGGCACCCTTTTAGTCAATACTTTGTGCTACGTCCCCTTGCCAAGATAACAGCTCTGAGTCTTCTTCTATAATGCCTGATGAGTTTGGAGAATACATGGCAAGGGGTCTGAAGTTCCAGTCATGTCTGGCAAACTGAAGACGCTCAAGTTTGTTTTTGGATGAGAGTACAGGCTATTTTCTTGAAACCCTTCCCAACAACTTGTGGTGATGGAGGTGACTTCAGATTGTAGTTTTAGAGACTTTCTGACCCCAAGACACAACTAACTTCTGCAATTCTCCAGCTGTGATCCTTGGAGATTTTTTATCCACTCGAACCGTCCTCTTCACAGTGCGTCGAGACGATATAGACACACGTCCAATTCCAGGTCGATTCATAACATTTACAGTTGACTGGAACTTCTTAATTATTGCCCTGATGGTGTTAATGGGCGTTTTCAATGCTTGAGCTATTTTCTTATAGCCACGCCCCATTTTGTGAAGCTCAACAACCTTTTGCTGCACATCACAGCTATATTCCTCGGTCTTACCCATTGTTATGAATGACTAAGGGAATTTGGCCTGTGTGTTACCTCATGTTTATACCCCTGTGAAACCGGAAGTCATGGTTGAACATTTCCTGTTCCTAGTCACCCAGCTGTACTAAAAAAATATAAAATATCAATATCAATATACTCCAAATATATTTTTTTTTCATATGAATTAGTAGGGGTGCAAATAATTGTTGCACACCTATATTCACCTATATTCAACATATATTCAACAAAGATATTTTTTGATAAACCTGTGTTTTGCTTGCAATTGTTTGATATTCAACAGAGCAGAGTATTTTTGTGAATTTGTTAAAAAAAAAGATCAAAAAGTTAAACAATAAAGACAATTTTTCACAGCCATCTTTGCTCCTATTTACCAACGGTGCCAATATTAGTAGAGGGCACTGTATCTGAAATATATTCTAATCTATACACAACTTTCAAATAATCACATAATTTGTTGTTTAAATTTAAGTTAATATTACATTTAGAACAAAATTGAAAGCTAATGCTGCTCCAGGGCAACGTGAGACAAATCCAGAGTGATAAAAGAATCAACATACAGTATTAGCTGCCAAGTCATTCAGTGCTAATAATTCATTCAATACTTATTAGAAATCAGTCAATCTTGCGAGTTCCCATATTGCGCATTCTATCAGTTATTTATGACAGATTATGGAGGTTAGCATTCATCATTTTAGCCAACAATTCCAGCTAGCTTCCACTGATTGTTAAGTGTTGAGAGCTTGGGTCAGTGAAAGTGGGGCGTGGTACATTGACTATATAGATTTTTGCAACCGGTTGTTTGAGAAGCAAAAACAAAAAAAGAAAAAATATATATTTTGAGGTGATTGCTTGGCAAAATACAGTCTAGATCTAAAATTCGATGCTAACAGCAATAAACTGAGGCTTTTCAACATGATGATCCTACTGAGCTGCCGTAGTCCCTGACTCCATACATTATCATTATTATTATTTCAGTTAATGCAGTGTGCTGTAATTTTCTTAATAAGCACAGAATCAGCTTTCTATACACGTTGTGAATTTAATCCAGTTAGGTCGGGGTGAGAGCTGGATTAGTGGGATTTTTATAGTATGAAGATGATTGGATGAAGAGTGTGGGGAATATTATCAGTCAGACATGGCTGTGATGGTGGACAAGAAAGCATAACGTTCATTAACACGGACATACAGCGTTCATTCGTTCAACCCTGACTGCCTGGTCAGGATTGAGGTGGTTTAAATTAGGCTGCTAGTTTGTTTTTATTTTGGGAAACAGAATGAATCAAATTTGTTAGAATATATTGCAGGCAGATAAATAAAAATAATAACTGTGTGAGAGGGATTTTTTTTTTTTTTAAAAAAAAGGTCTTGAGATGAGACCAGTCATGAGTGATGTAGCTGAGGGTGAGGAACTGTTAGAATTCACAGGACATGCTGACAGTCCTGGCATTTTTAAGTTTTATTGAGGGCTTTGAGGAGCAGATTGGTAGGGTTCAATAATAAAAAAAATAATAATAAATAAATAAAAAACTGTCCTATTTAGGCAACGCCCACTTTGGGTTGGCATTGTGTTACGCCCCTAGAAGAAACTTGCAGAGTTCTTGTGTTGAACTGAACACAAGTAGGACACATGTCAGCTCAAATACACTTTGCTGGATGTGCTGGAAGGACGGGTTCTCCTGGGGACAAGCCAAAAGCCAAAAATGCTGTGTTAATAATGAAGATAAATTTAGTATATACAATATATTTAGGTAAAGTGGTTCCAGCATGCTTTTAGTGATCATCAACCAGCATGATTTCATTCATTGTTAGCCACATTAGCATTGGATAAAGTTCAGAATCCCTTGGCATACTGATGATGGAGACATGTTACACATTGGTCTCCTTCACCAGCATGACTGCTAGTCATACAGAGGACAACCCGTCACCCGGGACATCCAGTAAAGCCTCCTTTTTCTCCCCTTTCTCCATATCTGAAGAAGAAACGGGGCTGATCGTAATATCATCTGGCTCTCCAGCATGCTGGCTGTTGGAACACTCCACCTCTTTGTATTTTCCGGATGAATCTTTGATGAACATCTCTTTGCAGCATTTCTTCAGTTCAGTGTCTGGACAGTACAGGTACTCGTACATTGCAGCTGCCAGAATGCCACCTAGAATGGGCCCGACCCAATACACCTACAAGAAAGGTAGAACAAGCATTACATTTGCTAGCTTTGTAAAGTACACAGGGTTAAATCTAGCACCTCAATGGGTTCTTCAGTTTGTCCAAAAATAGAACTTGTTTACCCAACCAAAAGCAGGATCCACCCAAAGAACCCATGAGAAACAGTTTACCTAAGAGTGTACAATACTGAACTAGAACCATTAACCATCCAAAGAACCTTACCAACACATACACCATTGGGTCTTCAGCTTATCCATCTGGAGGAACCTTACAAGGTTCTTTGTCTGATGCCCCCTTTAGGAAGCTAAAAACCCATACCTCACCTAAAGAACCACTGAGGAGCCTTTTTTATTATAAAGGTCTATGAAAATGTATCTCCAAAATTTAAATCCCCCCAAAAAGCCTAAATCTACGTAGAACTCTATAGAATAATTCAGTTCGTCCTTCTGGCAGAACACTCTAAGGTTCTTTCTGAAACTCTACAGCATAAGCTCTTTAGCAAGTTAAGAACTTTTAACAATACTTTACAACTTTTAATCAATACATATTTTCTAAAATTAATTTAAAGGTTTATCCATATTTTAACCAAGCTGTGGTACAGTAGGTGATTCCCTGTACTACTGTCACATGGCTCCACCCCTCATCCTGAAACAACCAATGCTCTTAGAAAAGAAATGGTTAAATCTAGAACACTAAAGGGTTCTTTGTCATGAGTCTCAAGGGGAACCCCTAAAGCATATATGTGAACCCTACAGCAGTGGGGATTTAAAGATGGTTCCAAGTAGAAATCCTTTATGAAACAAAGAACCCTTAACTATCCAGAAGACTTTTGGAGCTCTTGTTTCTAAGACAGCATGTTCATATTTCCACTATACACATAAAAGTTTGGTACCATTCTTTACCAGTTACTCGTGTTTGTTTTGGCTTCTGTTCTAGTCTTGTCTCCTCCCCTGTCCTGTCATTGGTTTGTTGTCTGATTGTTTTCACCTGTTCTGTGTTTAACTCTAATTAGTGCATCTAATACCCTGCTGTGTCAAAGATTATTTTTACATTTTACATTATTCTGAATAAGACGTATAATATTCCGATTAAAGTGTTTACATGAGTCACTTTTAGAATATTTCATTTATGTTCCTGTTTTATGTGTTATAGAACATAGATCGATTAACGGCACGCGCCACGCCGTCCGACGTTCCCTCCAGGATTTCACGTATCGACATACAGTTGGTCTTCGTTACGGAACCGTATACAGTTTTTAAGTGTTTCATGTTTAATTTTACGGAAGCTTCAATTGCAGTTAATTATTTGTCGTGCTGTACGTGCCAATAGACGACTGCTTGAAGCCGTGGGCTGCGTCCCAAACCGCGTACTAACATACTATGTAGTAGCTGATATACGGTTTGGGATGCAGCCGTGCTCTCTTGTTTGCCATAAAACGGTTGAGCGCTGCCGTGTGTGTACGTGTCCTGTCGCACAATGCGGTGAAATCTCCCACACGACGTTAATAGTGTGATTAAGGTGTGTACATGTCTGTAACGCACGTCGATAATGCGACTATTTAGGAATTACTCTACATGTCTTAATTTGATTTGTGTTTACTTCAAGTATGACTTTAATCGGATTAAGGTGATTAAAAATTGCTGTTTACATGCTAGGGTCTTAATCAGAGTATCGTCTTAATAAGGTTAATATCGGATTATTGTTGTCCATGTAAACGTACTGAATGTCTCATTGAGAAGTCTTATCATGCTTATTCTGGGTTACATAGCACTTCATGGATTTGACCCTAGTTCCCATTCCTCAATTTTTTTTTTCTGAGCACATTCTGCACACAGGGTTTGATAGTCTTATGTAACAGGCTGGGCCCAAGTGATGTTGCCGAGTCATTGGGAACATATGGGTAATGTGACACCATTCTTAATTATAGCAGCACACATACTGTAGTAATCTGTTTCTTACACTCAGGTTGCCTCTGACCACAGCAACAGATCACTACATTATTAGGATGGGTAGTATAGTCCAGGTATGTATAGCTAACTTTGTAGTTATTGGCCAAATAGAATGAAACAAGCAGTGCTTGGATTAGCACCTGATTAGCCAGGCAGGCTAGCAATGGATTATCCACAGCCCCACTGTCAGGGTGAAAATGGGGAAGGTTGTCCTGTGATTGGGATCAAAGGGATCCAATGGCTTGTGGAAAAAAAAAAAGCCTGCTTGTTAAAAGAAAATGTAGGTCTTATCCAAGTCATTGGAAGTTATTCCTTAATCAATGATCTGAGTGTTTAAAATAAACTATAAACTCAATCTTTTCCTAGGCATTTCAAACTATTCTTACATCAACAAATTAGTATGTTTGTTTTGTGTGTCAGTTTTGTCATAACTGGCTATGCAGAACGAGATGACAGAAAGTTAGATTGCTACTAACATGAATTAACAATAGCCACTATAGATTCTGGGAGTTGGGGCTTCATGTGCATGGGCATGGATGGGAAATGGGGTCAAAGAACAACAAATACTTACAGCCACTACAGCCCAATATGTACAGACAAGTGACAAATTAAGGGGGGTGGGGGGTGGTAGCTCTTCTATGCTCTGGGAGGCATTCATTAATTTTTTTCTGTAATGGTTTGGGGTCCACTTGTCTTGTTAAAGGGAAGTGTTACTGGCAATCAATACAACGTTCTTTTGACTGATCACCGTTATCTTATGATAAAGTCCTGATGGTAGTGGTCTCTTCCTTGATGATCCCACCTCCATCCAGAGGCTCAGTGAATGTTTTGATGAGGATAACAACATTGTAAATCATATGCAGTCACCAGATCTCAACCCACATGAACACCTGTGGAGACCTTGGAACAACAGTGCTCCACAACCATCATCAGAACACCATCAAAGTAAAGAAGGGTGTTCATTGCTCCAGAACTGTTCCAGAGACTATATTTGTAGAGTATATAACAAGGTGCACTGAAGCTGCTCTAGTGGTATCTGGTGCCCTGACACTTTATGTTGTTTTCTTCCTTTAACCAGTCATCAGTATGTACCTATAAGGGGCAGAGAAATGTAGAATACCCGGTTCGTGGTTCACTTTCCCAGTGGTCTTGTGAGAAGTTTTTTTTTAAATTCTGCTTGGCTAGTTCTGTCTCTGCTTTATGTAAACCCCCAAACATTAAGCTCTTGGACTGAGGTCATGGCCTATGGCTATGGTCCCAGAGCTGCAAGGGTGTGCTACTATGTCCCAGTGCTAATTATCTCATATGATATTTACCATACCCTTGATGAGTTGAACCAGCTGTGCTGGTGTAATGGAAAAAAAAAAAAAAAAAACTACCTGTAATTTCAGACATCGATGGATTGCCACTGTTATCATATCAGCCCTCCAGTATAGGTTAAAAAAAGAAAGATGTCCCCATGATCAATAAATTCCAAACAAGATTTAATGCTTAGTTACTCCATTCATGGTATAGACAACTGAACAGTGTTTGGCACGTATCCTTCCCCAGTTATGTGGTGAAACTGTACAGAACTAGAGTGATGGCTGAGATTGGGTTCAAACAAAATGAGCTGTAATGCTGCAATTCACCAAGTATTGAACTGATCACCCCCTACTCCATTGGCTTCAGGAGTATTGGCAAGAATCTGTCAACATTTCATTTGTCATTTCAAGTAACCTGGTATCAGTAGCGACATTTTGATTGCCTTATCAACCTTATATAAAGGTAGCCATGCTCTGGAGCACCGAGAGATCAAATTAATTGTTCCTGGCAGGAGGACGTGGATATGTGACCTTATTGGATTACACTTAGTGGTACCTTCTCTGCATTCCCATAGCATTCCCATATGGCATAATTATGCTCCTGGCTAAATTCTGAGGTAGTACATGGGTTCAACTTTAGCATGCTATAACAAGTGGTAAAACTGTGGTTGTAAAATTACTACAAATGTATAGTTAATGAATGATTTCAGAATATATGCAATGCTGTATCTCAGAGTACCAAGTAGTGATCAAGCAAGATGGCTGCTGTTTTTTTTTTGTTGTTTTTTTTTTCTTACCCAGTGGCTTTCCCAGCTTAACGTGATGACTGCAGGTCCAAAAGAGCGAGCAGGGTTCATGCTGGCTCCGGTGTAAGGGATCTGCAACAGGACACAACTTGAGATATGGGTGTGGCTTCATGGTACAAGTCATTAGCATTCCAGACATGCAAGACCCTGGTATTTCTGTTCATCGCTTACATTCTAATGGAAAATTATAGAAACAAGATCTCCTTTCCAATCCGTACTCTTATCGAGGAGCGCTGATACAGTGCTGTACAGAATAAAAAAAGCCTAATTATAAAATTATAAAATGTATTTTATTGTTTTTCTTGCATTGTAGACATATTCATGACACCTCGTTTCAGTGTTTCCATACTCAAGCTGCAGCTTTGCTGGTATAAACTCCCTGATGAGCTTGTGGAATGAAATAAACTCATTTACAGAATCAAATGAGCTGGCTAACTGTATTTCCCGGTAGACAATGCTGCTTAACACCTTTCTCTTAAGTGTCTAAATTGGCAAACTCAGTCTAAATCTTAATTTGTTCGAACATTTCAAAGGAAAAGCCAAGAAACACCAAGGGGAAGAAGAAACAAAGTGATGTGTTTGATAGTGCTGTATCTGGGCAGGGCTATGAGGAAACTCCATAGAGAATTGACTTTTGGGAGTCAGTTGCTATGGTCGCACCGACTGTTCAGGTAACACCGAGAGACGTCAGAGGTCTCCGAATGAGAATTGTTTTTAAAGATTTTGGAGCAGTTTAATCCTGCAACAGATCTACTTTTAGTTAATCTACTAGATCTACTTCATTTATAATAGCAGACAACCCTTTGCCTTCGGATCTATCCGCAAAGGCAACATAACAAACAAAGTATCTTGTATCCAGATACTGTAATAAAGATATGTTATGTGTTGTGTGATGAAGGCTTAGATCCAAGATGTGCAGAAGGGCTGATCTCAAAATTTCTTAGAATTTTCAAACAGGAAGCTGCTGGGGTTTTTGTCCCCACTGCTTTACCAAACCTTACAGCACTCAATACTGCTTGATGAGATGGATCAGCACCGAAAATTCCCACTGGAGTCGTATGTTGACTAACCGCAAAAAGATGGCCGATGACTACGGCAATACCGATGGCGAGGCTGGCTGAACCTTTGAGGTCATTTCGTTTGTTGTCGCAGGTGGCGAACACGGTGAAGACAAGTTCAAACGTGATCAGCAGCTCCACAACCAGGGCGTGACCCACTGAGATACTTGATTTCACCTGATCAAAGACAGAGAACAGGTTTGCAGGTACATAGTACGTAATCCAGTTCAGAGCAGCTGATTGACCAAATCCATACATTCACTATGAGTCTTAAACCAGTGTTTCTCAAATCAAAATCATGATGTGTGCATCACCCTACGTTCACACTATCAAGTAACAAGTCGCCCATGCTTGTAGTTTGTCTCTTGTAGGTGTATAGTGTCCATTTAAATAGGAACTAATTGCAGGTAGGAACTAACATGGAGAACTGAAGAAACTTCGGACCTCACGTGTCATAGGATTGGTCTGAGGATTCAATCGAGCCAGTTATTTGGATTTGTCACTTTATCGGCTATTACCGAATTGGCATAGAAATCTCAATTCGAATTATGTTTGATCAATGGTTGCCTGTTGCTTGCAAGTGTGATCGCAGGGTAAGAATTGTCTTGTATTTCCAGATCTGGGTCATAGAATCATTTGTGGCATACAGACAGTGGCTAATATAAAAAAGTTCAGTCTAAATAATACTAAACCACGTTGAAAAAGTCTGAGCATAAAGCACATCTTACTGTTGTAACTCCTAAACTGCCTTGAACAGCACTTGGTGTAACCAGGAAGAGAATCCCTGCCCCGGTGATGGCGCCCAAACACTGTGCAAGTATGTAAAACAAGGCCTTGGCGAGACTGAGCTTTCTCGTGACTAGCATGGCAGCAGTGACCGCCGGGTTTATGTGGCCTCCACTGATATGAGCAAAACACTGCACCATGGTAGCGATGCTCAACCCAAAACAGAGCGAGATGAGCACCAGGTCAGCAGGTGGCGGATTCTCCTTGTCCGGTGCCCAGTTGATGGTTGAGCCGAGACTAATAAGTACAAAGATTAACGTGGCTAAGAATTCACCAGAGACCGCACGCCAGAATGCTTTCGTCCAAATGCCTTTAAAAGCTGCCATGATGCTCTCACATCTGCACAATTGTAGGCACCTGGAGGGAAAAAGAAAAACAAGCCACCATTCAGTTCATACACCAATGTTCAGCCATTCAGCACTGCTACTACCTGGTGAGATTGGGTTTCTCATCCTGAGGCTTGATTCTAATCAAACCGTTTCAGGTCATTAATTATGCGTTGTTAAATGTCAACTCAAACTGAAATAGTTTTGCTGTGTTCTAATCGCTTTGTCCTACTTGGGTTGTCCTGGTGTCTATCTTCCTTTCGCTCATATAAACAATACAGATTTTCAATACTGCACTGCTATATCTTACATTGCGCCCTTGATCTCTAAAACTTTTAAGATAGCTTGTGTTTTCATTTAATACATGGGCCTAGCTAAGGGGTGGCCAGTGATACCCTAGCATGAAGCATGGGCGCCCTAGTAAAACATTCTTCTTATTATTCTTCTTCTTATTATTATTATTGTTGTTGTTGTTGTCAGTCCAGTTACCAATGTCATACTATGTGAAACTGAGTGATTTGGTAAATCTCACCATGATTGGCTGAAGAATAAAGTATCACCCACTACACCTCTGGGAAATTTGAAATATGAACGCTCTTTTCATCAACTGTCCAATGAGGAATGTCCACAATTGTAATGTCATGCAAGCACAAGTGAGTTTAGCTACAGTAGCTACCACAGAAGCAAACTATTCCCTGTTCTTACTGAACACAACAAACAAACAGATGAGAATACATTGTTCAGATTATTATTATTATTATTTTTTTTTAACGTTGTCGATATCCATTATGTGGCAGCATAGCATTGGATTTCTTCAGTGTGTTATTTGCTACAGATAAAGATACTGAATCAAGGGTCAGTGCTACAGTATATCATAAGATGTAGCCTAATATTGTTAGCTATGATATTTTGTGCCGTTTATGTCCAGTAGAGATTCTACCCAGGCCCTACACAGATTTTCTATGGATGCAGATGAGTATTTTGCTTCTGCCTAGATCACCAGTGCCACCCCTGTAAACAACCATAAAAGATTATAACGGTAAACATGAACAATTAACGACTAATCACAATTATTTTACCTTTAGTAAGCATAAAGCCCAAACCCTTAAAATCTTGTTCTCACATATATTAACATAGTTTAATTCTCAATCCTTACACAACCACACTACATCTCCTGACACAATCACACGTTTGTGATAAAGTATACAATCTCTTCAGCCTAAGAAAATATTGTCCTTTATGGCATTGTACATGATAACACACGTCTCCCCGTACCTGAATACATATATAAGTCTTATCTCTAAAAGAAAAACACAAATGTTAGCATTGTAGTTTCAGCTCCTTCTTTCTGACTTCACAGAGCTTCAGTCCACTGGACAAATTATTATCATTTTTAATTCTTCCTGCATTTTCCATAGTCTTATTGTTTGTAATTAAAGCATGTAAGAAGCTTGGAGAACCTGATCATTTTAACTACCATAGTCATAAACATGTGCTTATTATTATTTTATTATTATTATTATTATTGTTATTTAGCTTTTCAATTAGGTAAATTAAATTTTAAATAATAGTGATAATAATAATAATAATAATAATAATAATAATAATAATAATAATAATAATAATAATTAGGTAGATTATGTCATAATAAACATGCTAAGAGTTGCTGTTAAGTAACCAGCTCAACAGTAGGCAGATTTTTTAATGCAAAGCTCATTTAAATGCTGCATTCGGCTATTCAATAGCGTGATAATAATAATAATAATAATAATAATAATAATAATAATAATAATAATAATAATAAACACTCACGTACGAACAGCGGGTGTGTGTGCTGAAGGATGCACGAGCGCAGGAGAGGAAGCGTCACACTCACACATTGTGCAGCGCGCGCCCTGCACGGGGATTTATCCCGGTGCCACAGAGGGTATCAGCCCCGCGAGACTGAAATGAAGGACGCGAGCTGGAGGCGGGGTTTAAATAAACCACGCCCACTAGGTCACTTCAGTAAAGACTGAAAATTCTTGAAAACTATGCAGCGATTTCCACCCCCCCCCCATTTCTTGTAAATAAAATTCTGTTGTCTAATCTAGTTTTAGAAACGTCACTAAACACTAACATTAAATATGTAAGAGATTTGTTTTTCTTATTTTTGATATTTTTTTTATTTTCCCTGTGTAGTCAAAAGCTCGTTTATTATATGTATAACCCTGTACCACCTCTGAATAATAATAATAATAATAATAATAATAATAATAATAATAATAATAATAATAATAATAATAATAATAACACTGTGTGAAGTGTGTTTTTATTTAATCTTATACTGTGGGATAATTAAAAATGTTTAAATATAATAAATGTGTGTATTGAATGGAATTGATTCAATATGTATTACATAAACATACACCTATAAACAAATAAATTAAAAGCATACATACACTTTGGGTCAAGGTTCTTTTTTTTTGTCAAAGTGTACGTATTTGTTTATTTATTTGCTTGTCATTTAAGATAAACATACAAACAAATGCATAAATAGTAGTTATAATAGTGTGTGTGTGTGTGTGTGTGTGTGTGTGTGTGTGTGGGGGGGGGGGGGGGGGTGACACTCAGTCTTTTGCCTGACAAAGACACTCACAAAACATATTTGACAGTTGGGGCCTAATTCTAAAATCACCAGAAACCAAGTGTACAAGAGCTTTGTCTCGTTGCCATCACAAAATAAAAACGTTTAAACCTCGAGTAACGTAGTCACGGAGGGTGTGTACATTTTTCACACTACATTAATGATGGGGATCCTTATAGACTGTGGAACAGATATGTACTCAGTGTGTCTCCACCCATTTATTTCACATTGGAGTACAACCATTTTTCTTTTTTACCATTACGGACGAAACACCCGTTTCTTTTAAAACATCATCTTTAAGTGTTTTTTCTACCTCCTAAAGAACCCTCGGACTTAAGAGACGATCCTCGGAGTTGTTGACGCCCTGCTCGGGGTTAAACGACGACGTCTTTACAATATCTTCATGAAGAAAATGTCAAACTAACATCGTGGGTTTTTTTCTTGGAGCAGAAGTCAGGTCCTCTCTCATTTCAACAGGCCATCTTATTAGCATTAGGGGTATTAGGATTTCTCGGAGCAGACCGTGTAACAGATAGTTGCAGAGTTTCAACGTCTTAACCATTATTTAAGCACTGACATGCACGACCCTCGCCTTAGTTCGTTAACATAAACACATTTGTAAGCATTCTGTTCAGCAAAAATACCAGAAATCATATGTCTCTGTCTCACATAGACAGACAACTGCCAGGAAAGATCACACGTTCAGTGTATCAGAGGTCATAAATGTACACGACTTGACTGTCAGCCAGCGGGACATGGGATGTCAAAGCCTAGACAAACACTTATGTATTTAGCGACAGTTCTGTGTAAGTATCCTCGTTAGCGAACCATTTTCTGAAAACTTGTTTACAGTTGAAACAAAACGCACGATTCATTTAAACAGCCCTTTTAAACGTTTTACCTCCTAAAGGGTTATGTTTAGAAGGGGTGTAAAAACATTTTTTTTTTTTTTAATTTCTTTGGCCATATCGACGGTTTATCTGCTTCAGGGGTTTTATTTCAGTAAATGTTTATTCAAAGTCACGCCGTTCTCCCAAACACGTAATCAACAGTTGTTTTCATTTATTTCACAATCAAACATTCTACTCATATATATATTATGATATACATTCAACCATCATGCTTTTTCTAACACTGTAGTTACACAAAACGAAATCCCCCACATAGTAACACACACGTATACTCGATATTAACCATTTGATACAGACGTATTTCACCTAAACCATCCTTAAGCGTCAAAATAAAACAATAACACAGAACAAACATTCTCTTATACCACAAAAAGATATACTGGGAGAAACACGTTTCACAACAGTCTCATTAACCCCCAAAATACACAAAACACACACCCCCAGGAAAGGGAGGACACAACCCAGACATACAGGTACCAGAATGACCCACTGATACAGTCGAGAGGGTTACCCCTCCACCCCCGGTCTTAAATTAGGTTATCTACAGAACTGTCGGTCAGGGGAACATAAGCACACTACTTTGATTGACAGTTTGACAGAAAGTGTATGATATAACTACTATACATACATAGGGAATTATTTTTTTTTACTTGTTTCTAGATTTTGGCCTAATCTTAAAAAAAATGTTTAAAAATATATTATTTTATGCATTTCTTTTGTATTTTCTTGAGCTTACATGAATATAACAAAAAAAAAATGAACACGTGCACACACACACACACACACACATACACACATTCATAACTTTAAAGAAAGGTGTACTGGATAAGTAACAGTGTACACAGTTATCTTGCACTAATTTACTCCTATATCAGCTAACCTAATATAAATAATTTTCGCTACTGGTTTTTGGCCAGTTCTTGTCGATTCTGGGTCTCTGCTGAGGATATTCAACTGTTTTCCCCCCGGTTGAAATAATCAACACTGCTCCCTGAGTCAGCGTGGGCATGTTAGAGCAGAAAATGCAGGCCGGTGTGCAGAGCGGAGGGAATCGAGCACCACTGGTACGGCCTGCACCCGTCTCACTGCTGCTCCAGCATTGTTTAATGTCAGTTCTGTCAAGGACGGCAGGTTTGGCTTTGGGTTTGTGTGACTTTCATCTGATAACGTAAACGTTTGTTAGGTTTAGCTCAAGCAGAGAATTTCTTATTGTTCCTCTGTAACTTTCCATAGTTACTGCGGAAATAAAGAAAAGATTGAAGGAAGGAAGGAAGGAAGGAAGGGAAAGGAAGAAATGAAAGATAGGAAGGAAGACAAAAAAGAAAAGAAATAAAGCAACAAAGGAAGTAAGGAAGTGAGGAAAATTAGAAAGAGAGGAAGGAATGAAGGAAGAAAAGGGTGGAAAGGAAAGGAAGGAAAGGGAAGGAAGGAATACACGGACATCAGAATATTTTAAAACAGATGGAGTCTATCGTCCAACACTGAGACACGTCCATCCTGCCTCAGTGTTGAATGTAACGCACGTGTCAGGAAACTGGATTAACTTAATCAAATATTATTCCGCACTTGCCTTATCTCACACGGTTCCACTGACATTCACGTGTGTTTGTTTGGGGTTTGCTGATTTGGGATTTATCAGTAGCGGCTGGTGTAAGTGTGCTAGCTAATGGGCTATACTCTTCCGGCTGGAGGAGAAGAAGAAGAAAAATATTTGTCACATATACATTTCAGCACAGTGAAATGAAATTCTTTTCTTCACATACCCCATAATAGCAGGAAGTCAGGGTCAGAGATGATACAGCGCCCCCTGGAGCAGAGAGTGTTAAGGGTCTTGCTCAAGAGCCCAACAGTGGCAGCACTGGGGCTTGAACCCCCAAAGTTCTGACCAGTAACCTAAAGACTTAACCTTGCACCACCATTGCCTTGTAACATCCGTTAAGGCCCTGCGCTGTTATTTCATATAACGAAGACTCAATGACTCGACATGAATTTGCTTGGTTGCATTTTCCTAACATCACAGGGCTTTGAGTAAATCTTCATGAATTAAAAATGAGCAATGTGTTTGCTTTGTGCCAGACACTGGGGAATTAGGAAATGCCATTTCAAAGCTGGTTCTTTGCTCAGAGGAACCTTAATATGCTTATGTATTATTTGAGTGCTTTTAAAAAGATATACATAACATTTATCATGTGCATAAAAAAGATAGACGCAACAGAGAAATCCGGCAGGTGAAATGTTATTAAAGGAATTCTGAAGTTAAGCGGTTAGCATATTTTGCCGTCAGTTTCTTTAAGTATTATTGATTATATTATGATACTTAAATATATATTCTGCTCAATTAATGAGGATTTAAAAAAAAAAAAGGGTTCTTAAAGGGTACTTTGTGCAATGTGCAGTAGTGGGAGGCAGGATGCAAGTTTGCAAATGTAAGATGCTTTTTTATTAAGGGTAGGCTTTACACACAATCATCAGCTGAGGCTTAGGACCAAAAAAACACCATACTTGAGAAACAAGGTTCTAAGACTTCACATGGATGAACAGAAACAACTGTAACTAATCAGAGACACGGAACAGGTGAACACATTAGAGTAGTCACTGAACGGTATGGACACTTTAAAAAAAAAAATATATATATTATCCCATTTGGGAAACTTTTAAAGGTTTTTTTTTGTATAACCTTTATAACCAAAGGCTATAGGAAGACCACTTTTAGAAAAGGTTCCACATAATTCCCGTTTAGAATGCACTCTACTGAGAACCTTATTGATGCACAATAGGCTTTACAAAGGCTACACTCTAGAAGGGTTCAATCTACTAGTGTTTTTTTTTTTTTTTTTTTGCCTTTTTAGAACAACTGAGTGTTTTCTTATCAGAGAGATCTCCAAGTGGAACCATTTTAGGAAGCTAAGGACTCATAACGATCCATTACAGAACCATCGAAAAGATTACGGGACAATTATTAAGCCTTAAAGTCCTACTTTTAGGCCTAAAAGGCTAAGTTTTTAAGGTTGTTACTCAACCAGCGCAGTAGTCAACAACAAAAAAAATACTTTACTATTTTAAATAACATTAAATGCAAGAGCACTGTTGTTTCAAAACCGGAGGTGAGACAGAAGCAGGTGCAGATCGATGTCTTTATTCGTAAACAGGACAAGCAGACAAAAGACAGGAAACGCAGTCTACACTGGACAAGATCAACGAGGTTAAACATAGAACTAAAGTCGAGGCATGGAACGAGAGCAGGACACGAAAATAAGACCGCTTAGCGTGCGTAACGTATTCATCATTACATTCAGTGGTTCAAATAATACTGCGCGAAGTACAACGTAACACGCAGGCTTTAAATGGCAAACACAATCAAACTAAAACACAGACAGCTGGGGCAAATCACGACACACCCTCAAACATCAACCAATGCTTAAACAGAAGGAGAACCAAAACCAAAACAAAGGCACGTGTCCATATGCAACAGTTCCGTCTCGTGCACGCGCGCTCTCTACAGCCGCGCCGCAGTGCCACCTGCCAGCGGGAGCGTAACAACTGTAAAACCGGATAATAATTTAACTCAAAAAATCTGAGGAAACGAATTACCTCTCAATTTTTAAGTTGATAAATCAATTTCTTTAAGCCAAATACACTTAAATATAACAAAAATAAAGTTTAAATGACAAAGTTTGAATTAAATTTCAACACACTACTCTCGGGCCTCCCGGGCAGCTTCATCAAAGCCATTCAAATGATTCAGAATGCAGCAGCACGCCTCGTCCCGAAATCCCAAGAGAACCTATGAGAAAACCACTGGCTTCCTGTAGACGCCCGTATCAAATTCAAGGCCTTGATGCTCACCTACAAGACCTTGTCTGGAACAGCGCCCCCTACCTCAACTCTCTCCTGAAGGTTTACGTTCCCTCACGCGATCTGCGATCGATTAGTGACCGACGCTTAGTAGTGCCTACTCAGCGTGGCTCAAGATCCCTTTCAGAACCTTCACACTAACCGTCCCTCAGTGGTGGAATGAACTTCCAACCTCAATCCGGACCACGGAATCTCTCACCATCTTCCAAAAACAGCTAAAGACCCACCTCGTCCGTGAACACCTAACCAACCCCTAAAAAACAAACAAAAAAACAAGCCTTACTCTGGCTCTTACACCTCACACTTTGCTTCTCTAGAACTCAATTAAAGCTCTTGTACGGTAGCACTACTTGTATTGTTCTCCGCTTGATATATCGCTTCGCTTGTATTTCCTCATTTGTAAGTCACTTTGGATAAAAGCGTCTGCTAAAGGAATAAATGTAAACGTACTTCAGATACAGTAGATGGCGCATCATATATACTAAGTTTGACATCTTGTTTACAACCATAACAGAAATCTTTTTATGTCTGTCAATAACATATTATATCGCATTATAATGGTCCACATAATGTACCATTATAAAACCAAGACATGCCGCTGTATGTTTGCCAAACGATATCTTGACGTAAGACGTACGTAAGTAAGGGAATAATACGCTTAGTGGCATGTTGTTATAGGTAATTAATCACCTTTGAGAATGATAACAGTAACCCTTCACATTAGGCCGCATCACACCACCCTGCCATCGATTAATTTCCCGTAACATCATACCGCTACGTTTTTATTCATTACTTAGCTTGTCTATCTCCTTCATTGATTTATTATATGATGTTGCATCAGTCAAAGCATACCCAAACACAAAAGCGCAAACTTTTCCTATAGTTACAGAGACATTCTTCCCGAAGGCAGAAGCAAAGGATCGTTGGTAGAATCACCAGACACTGTAAAGATCCTAGTCGGTCATGCTTGATTGGAGCAGAGCACTCCTCCTCATTAGGACCTGCACGCTCAGCTCCCCAGCGTCCTGCAGAGAGCTGAAGTCGGACTCGCCGCATTAGCCGTCGACCTGACATCAGGCCAAAAGCACTACGTGCTTGCCAAAGGCAGCACATGAAAGCGAGATGTGAGCTTGAGTTTTATTGAAGAAAATGAAGGAGATGGGACTGTCGTCTCACTGAAACACACCGAAACAGCCCTGTTTTCCAGGAACTAGCCATCAGAATGAAATAACAGGCTGAGGCTTGTCAGATTTGATTATTGTGGCGATGTGGAGGTCCTTCTCTCTCTTCCTCTCTCTCTCTCTCAAACCGACACACACACACACACACACATATACACACATATACGATTCTCAACAATACATGAGTTAGGAGATGGAAACAGTATGAGAAGGCGCATTCCACAGTTAACCTCATTAGTTTCAGGCTCAGAGGAGCTTCACAATCCACACGTCTGCCTGACGAGTCTTTTAAAGCCTCAATTAGGGGGTGAACTACAACAAGTGGCTCCTCCACCAGCGGCTTTTCTGAAACGTTTAGAGAAAAGGTACTCAGATACAGTGAAACTCACGAGCTTCTGAGGACCGAAGTAGAGAAAAATAAATGGTTTATTATTAATTTGTCTTCAAAGTTCAACTCAACTGTATTTGTAAAGCGCTTTTAACAATGGACATTGCCTCAAAGCAGCTTTACAGAAACATGTGAAAGTGGTAGAAACGTGTATACTATATACTGTATTCATCCATTCATTCATTCATAAGTGCATATGAGTGCTTTGTCCTGGGAACACTGGATGTGAGGTGGGAATACATTCTGGATGAGACAACACACATTCACACACATTCGTAGGGGAAATTTAGATTCGCCCATCCACCTACATGTACTGTATGTATTAATAACGTGGGAGGAGCCTGGAGAACCCATATGGTTCTGTCTGCAACCATGCAGCTGTAATACACTGAAATATATTGTTCTCTTTCCTTCATTTCAGATTTTCCCCTTTATTTCAGGCTGGTTGTACGTCTTGAGAAGGTCAGCTGTCAGTCTAGCTGAATGGGCGGGATCAGCTAATCTTATTGGTTTATGGTTTATTGTTACGAGAAACGTCGTCATTTGATTAACTCTGACAGATGCACATCATGTGCCTGAGCTTCCTGTTTCTTAAATTCCAGAAAAGGAAGAAAAAAATATATATAACAGAATATAAAAATACAGTAAGGGGCGGAAGATTTTGTTTTAAAGACTTCATTTTCTTCTTTGATCCTCTGTAGTCAGTGATGTTACAAGATTAAATAAATAAATAAATAAATAAATAAATAAAAACCTCTAAAGATGATTGTTTGGACATTGTCACATTACGCCGGTCTCTGCATAAATGAGGTCATTTAAAAAATTTGAACCTAATCTTATGAGAAATGTATATGAGTTTGAACATCATGGGACAATGTGGTTGAATTCTGCTTGATTTTTGTGATGAAAGTTACTGGACACGCCCCTAAGCCCTTATCTCTTCTTTCAAAAAAATAATCTCTTCTGTGTCTGTTACTCTCTATGTTCCTGAGTCCCTGTTCTTTCTCTCTTTCTCTATATTCCTCAGTCTCTCTCGCTCTTTCTCTTTCTCTCTCTCTTTGTCCATAAGTCCCTTTTCTCTCTTTCTCTCTTTGTCCTTTGGTGTCTTCTATCCCTCTGTCCCTCTATCTTGTTCTCTCTGTCTCTTTCTTTCTCTCCCTCATTCAATTATCCCTCTCTTTCTATTCATGTTTGTCTCTATCTCTTTATCGCTCTGTCCGTTTTCTCTCTCTCATTCTCTGTACATTCCTCAGTTTCACTACGTTCTCTCTCTCTCTCTCTCTCTCTCTCTCTCTCTCTCTCTCTCTCTCTCTCTCTCTCTCTTCCTATTAGTCCGTAATTTCCCTTTTCTCTCTTTTTCTTTCTCTCTATGTCCCTTGGTGTTATCTATCTCTCTGTCCCTCAGCCTTTTTCTCTCTGTCTCTTTCTTTCTCTCCCTTATTCTCTTTTCTCTTTCTTTCTATTAATGTCTTTTCTCTTTATCGCTTGGTCCGTTTTCTCTCTCTCATTCTCTGTACATTCCTCAGTTTCTTTACTCTCTCTCTCTCTCTCTCTCTCTCTCTCTCTCTCTCTCTCTCTCTCTCTCTCTCTCTCTCTCTCTCTCTCTCCCCATGGCTCTCTGAAATGGCATCACTCTCCTCTCTCCTCATGGGGGCTCCAAATCCAAACCCAACTCAGTGTCAGTAATTTAGTCCATTATTAATGACTCTGTAAAAGATATGTGTGTGTGTGTGTGTGTGTGTGTGTGTGTGTGTGTGTGTGTGTGTGTGTGTGTGTGTGTGTGTGTGTGGCTCCAGGAAAAAATAACTTTGATTGTATTTCATCACTTTCTGTAAACAGTAAATGGCAATGCCAATAAGAACTGATGTCCCGTCCCCCCCGTCCTCCCCTTCATTCCAGCTGTCTTGCCTCCTCAGAAGGCCACCGGATGTCACTGTGAAACTGAGAGCTCCACATAAATATGATTGGTGGTGTTTATTAAGATATAGATGTCTGACAAACACGCATCTTTGAAAGCATTTTCTCGGAAGAGCAGACAATATATCGCTGGCAGGAAATCAAGGCCAGTGTCCTCTTAAATTCCAGATAGATCTCCGCTAATAAGCTGTTTCAGGAATGTTCTGAAGCTCTTCAAATCAGATTTATGAAAAAGCCCTTCCTCACACGCCACTTTTATTCAAAGCATTACTAATTGAACCACCACCACCACCACCAACAACAACAACAACAAAAAGCCACAGAAACACAAAGCCTCATTCCAGTTTGAACCTCTGACATTCAGAAGCATTTGAAGCTCATGTCAGATTCTCTGTCTTTGTCCTTTTCTTTTATTCTTCTTTTAAATACTGAGATTGAGGATCTGAGGGATGTTTGTACCCACGTGTACTCATCCGCACACGTTTTTTTTTTTTTTTTGAAGCTTCTCATCTTTTCACGCACACCCAACGCAGATGCATTCCACGTATGATTAAGTGCTCATTCCACAGACTGATTCGCTGTGCTCAGGTTGTTAATTAACTCACAAACTGGACTTGACCTTGTCTGCAAGCATAAAAAGCTGCACTCGATTGCCACAGCAATGAACCGTCCCGCAATTATAGATGAAAGTCCCTTTGTGCAGGGACGCTCCGTTCCATTTTCTAGTCCCTCGATGAGAAAATGGCCTCCGTACCTGCAATTGCAATCCCTACTCTCTGGATCAATTTAACGTGGGGTGAAAAAAAGAGGTTTCATGTTTGCGAAGAATGGAAATGAAGAACGGAACAGTGGCACAGCACGGACTTTTTACACGGTTTGGCTTCATGAGCTTGGCCACAATTCTGCACCTAAAAGGGTTTGTTTTTGTTTTTTGGTGAAGATGTGACTGAGCAATCTAAATGTCTGTATCTACTAAATTGCTGTTTATTTACTCGATCTAAAATGCCCTGCAGTAGGTTAGTGTCCAGAGAGTTTTTGAGTATTTGAAAGAAAGTGAGGGCCAAGAAAAGAAAATACAACATCCGTGTTGACATCAAGGTCAAAATTTTAAAGAAATAACAATAATAAAATAAACAATTGGAAAGATTCTGTGTACAATTTCCATTCAATTAAGAAGAAAAAAAAATCACTTAAGCTTAACATTTGTTCATGTTTGTGCTTATGGAAGCGAGTTTTCCATGAAGGATTACTACATTTAAAATAAAATGCACACACGTGACAGAACAATCTAAACAACCAACGAGTCTATTCCTCTCAAGTCTAGACATTTGACCTTGCTGTGACCTTGACCTTGTTTAGATTGATGGTGGTGTAGTGGCGCAGTGGGCATCACTTCACAGCTCCAGGCTCCTCGTTCGATCTCCTTAGCTCAGCTTACTGTCGGTGTAGGGTTTCACATCAACTCCCTGTGTCCATGTGGGTTTCCTGTGGGTTTTCATAAAAACATGCCAATAGGTGGATTGGTAGGATAAATCGCCCTGAGGTGTGAATGAGTATATGAACGTGTGTAACTGGCGTCCTATCTAGTGCGTATTCCTACCTAACACTCAGTGGACTGGTTCCAGATCCACTGCAATAGTGCTTAAGATGTTGGACTTCTGATGAGAAGGTCGTGAGTTCAAATCCCAGCTAAGCTGCCACTGTTGGACCCTTGAGCGAGGCCCTTAATGCTCAACTGTGGCAGTGGTGGTTGGATGGTTGAGGCTCTGGGTCGGGGGTTCAAGCCCCAGCACTGCCAAGCTGCCACTATTTGAGAAGGCCCTTAACCCTCTCTGCTCCAGGGGGCGCTGACTCAGCACTCTGACCCCAACTTCCTGACATGTTGGAACATGCAAAGAAAAAAGAATTTCATTGTGCTGTAATGTATACGTGACCATTAAAGACTCGTTATCATTAACTGCTCACTTGTATTTGCATTTCACTCTGGATAAGGGCATCTGCTAAGTATGAATTCTAGCTCCAACCCTAACATTACCTTTCATTGGTTTTATGGAAGCCAGAGGTTACACTTTCTCAGTTTGGGCTTTTATAGTGTTGTACAACCAGTTTGACTATTTGTGTCCATTTGTGTTTAATGATTTAGTAGAAGCTTTCATCCAGAAAAAAACAAAAACAAACAAAAAAAACCCCCAAAAGCCAAAGTGATTCGAGCTGGCAAGACAAGCATTAATTGTTAAGCGTGGCAGCTTCACGGTGCCAGGATTTGAACTCACAACCTCCTTATAACCACCATTCAATAATTCAATTTATTGAACAGGCCTAGAACATTTCCTCCAGTACACTGAGAACCTGACTGTGGATATTATTAACAGATGCAAACTGCTGCAAATGCTAGACTAGTTTTGGAAGGAAAAATGACTTGCATTGTAATCTAAATAACATTATCTTCGACAGTGTTGTCCATGTTGCTTCATTTCCTCTTTGGTTAACAGTCTCCTACATTACCTCCCCACAATGCTGTTCGACTAGCTGCTGATACTGGTTTCCACTGGATTTACCGCAACTCTTACTTCATCTCTACCCGACGACAGCGATGCAGCAGCGCTGTAATCCGGCTCTCTTCATCTGACCACGCTGTTCAAACCAATCAGCTTCCTAACTCGTCTCCAGCATCCGTGCTAACACTCTCGTCATCTCGTAGAGCGCTAACCCGTCTCTAGCGTATCTCTAGCCGCGTTGCATTCCGGGACTTTAAATCCAATACGTGTTCTCTCTCCATCACTTCTACGCTGGATTTCTCATTAATATGACATCCTTGGAAAATGGCGAGTGAGAAAAGAAAGAAAATCTTTTGTTTTCAGGGCGTTAACAGCGCACCCTATCCGTTATCCCTTGTGTTTGAGATTGCTGAAGTTTCTTTTTTATGGGTCATATTAAAGGTAATATCAGTGTGCTACACGACTACTAAGTTCTCACAGGAATGATGAAAATGCAACACCAACCAACACATTAGCAGCAGAAATGCTAAACACATCACAAATATTTCAATATAAACCGTGTTCCAGAGTGGAGTTGTTTTTTTATTTTATTTATTTATTTATTTTTATATCCCTTTAATACTGCTGCAATAGGAATTCATATTCTGTACATTTTCTTGGGTCTCATGAGCGCACTCTGAGTTAGAATTGTAATCGCAGGGACTTGGTTTCTCAAACTCCAGAATGAGGTTTTGATTCACGGAAGATATTCAAGTCATGTTCCACTTGTTATATATCCCAATTGTAGCAAAATGGGAATATTTACAACTCTGTTGCATCACGCCATCATCCTTGTGAAACATTAAGTGGAAACGCGGCAATAAAGGAAGCGATGATATTGAAGTGTATTCAGCCATTTTAGCCCTTTTCACACCGGTTTGCTGAGACTCGTTTGAAGCGTCAAAACCGAAGCCCGATCTGTTGTGACATGCTATAAAACAATCTGCTGTAAATGTGACGATTGGGGATCGTTTTTATGTAGATAGCAGCCCTTCAGCTTCATCCTACAAGAGCTTGTGATTTATGAGCCTGCTTTAGAACCGTGTTCCCTTCACGCCATGCAAATCTTATCAAACATCTCATTGTGGCAAGTCCCTTCGCTATCAGTTCATCGTACCATCATTTCAATTATTTCCGGGCTGCTGCAGGACCTGTGGAGCCATCCATCAATCACAGCTGGCCTTTCAGAAACTGGAGGTCACAAGACATAGCCACCAAGATCATTTGTAAACGTAGGGGAGGGCAGTCTGAGCTCGGCAACCTGTCAAAGTGCCCTTTGAAAGTTTCCCCTCGGGTGCCGACGATGTGAAAAAAAACCACACTTCACTGCTGAGGTTCCAGTGAGGGGAAGGAGCAGGAATGAGATGTCATATTTGCTGGAAATTCAAAAGCGTCCCAAGCAGCCGCAAAGGGATCGGCTTTAAATTTTAAATGTGTCCACCGCGGCACAGCGGGGCTGCAGACAGAGAACCGAGATGGAAATACAATTTCTTTTGAGACCTTGGGAAATCTGATCAAATACTTGTGATGATCAAATGATCAAATATTTTTCTTCTCCCAGTGCTGGTAGAGTGCGTGGCTCACAGTGAACCGGCTCTGGTTTTATTTCCGCGAAAATTGAAAGATCTAAAACAGCATGGGGCAAATAAGAAATTAGCGTCATTGGAGTATCATTAGGTGATTTTATCATGTGTAATAATTCGTGAAAGATAATTCCTCCAATTTATTGTTCATTAGGCAAAATCTCTTGTGTCAAATTTGATGGTGTTATGAATTGGAATTGGTTAGCACTAGATGGAATGGTTAAAATATGCCAATAGCTCTATAAACTAATAATAATAATAATAATCATCATCATCATTTTGTTCAAACAAAAAAAACAACAACCACGAAACATGTTTCTGTCGTCTGTCATTTTATGTAATTTGTACTAATTAGACGGCGTTTCTTCTCCAAATACATTTTAGGGGAAAATGATGACAATAAATAATCCATCTGGTTCATTCCAGCCATGACGGAGTCTGTAAGGCGAATGCTAAAACGTCTCTGAATTTATAGTCCATATTGTCACTCTATATAATCACCTGGCAAGAAGACTGTCACTGATTGGCTGGACGGGCTCGTTAGATGTAGCCCTTCATATCATTCTGCGTGTTATATTTACGACAGCTAGTGGCAATGGAATTTTTTTAAAAATCCGAAATAATCCTATTTAAAACATGTTACCGCAAATTAGAGGACGTGGATGATAATAATGAAATCGTATATTGATTTTTTAAAATGTTTTTTTTTTAATCTTTGAAAGGCTCGGTCCCCTTTAAACATTTGATTCGCACATATTTCATTTAAATAAAATAGCTTCATATTAGCTACTCTTTTGAAACGCATGCCATTTCTGGTTTTAAAGTTGGCCGAATCAGAATTTACAACTTAACAAGTGATCCCATCCCAGGCGATGCAACCGAAATGCATTCGCTCTATGGTCAGGAGATTGTAAATCCAAATCTCGACAATGCCACAGCTATCCATGGCCATGCTTTAAGGGTGGAAGGGGGCATACTCTGTCTCCCCTGTCAATCAGACTGACACTAGTCAATCATGGGCATCATGTATGTGGAAGAGGACAGATAGCGCTTTCCTCTGTGTGTGTTACACTGCCCTGTGACGCAGCATGAGCCGTCAAACTTTTATTCGTCAGAAGGTTCTTTAGCTAATTACAGACTCGTAGCTTCTGAAATACGTCCTACCTCTGAACCACTTCTGAAAGGGACACATTCAGTAGAAAAAAAAACCCTTTGATCTGAACTGATGACGGAAGCATCGTGAGAGCTGGGAGGAAAACCCCCCAAAAGACCAGTCAGTGACATCACCAACAACCTCCACAGAGCAGGGGTGAGGATATCACAATACAGTGTTTGAAGAAGACACAAAGAAATACAGAGATGAGCCACAAACGTTCTGGAACCTCTACTAAAGAGATGGAAAGGCCAAAATGTGGAGAAAGACAGGATCTGATCATGATCCGAGCTCATCAGTGAAACATGGTGGAGGCAGTGTCACGGCTTGGGCTTGCATGGCTGCATGGAACGGGCTCACTAATCCTTATTGATGATGTAACTCATGGTGGAACCAGCGGAATGAATTCAGAACATTTTTGTCTGTCACTTTATAGAGAACTGCATCCAATCTCATTGGGAGGACCTTCATCGCGTAAGACAGTGACTCAAAACACACTGCCAACTCAACAAAGGACTTTATCGGGGGGGGGAAAGTGGAAGGATTTAGACTGGCCAAGTCAGTCACCAGACCTTAACCCAATTGAACAGCATTTCACCTCCTGAAGACGAAACTGAAGGGAGAAACCCCACAAGACCAACGATACCTGAAAGAAGCTTCAATAAAAGCCTGGAAAACAACACAAAAGAAGAACCCGACAGTTTGATGATGTCACTGAGTCGCAGGCTTGATGCAGTTATTGCAAGCAACGGATATGCGACCAAATATCAAGTGTTCTTTACTTTAATTACTTATCTGTTCCTATACTTTTGCTCGCCTAAAATTGGGTGGTCTGATATGAAATGTTGTCTGTTTTATGTTGTGCAACAAACGTAGACGTAAATACCAGGAAACAAATCCTGAAACCCCAAACTCTCGTCTCACCTCCGTCTTTTGATGTCAAACCCAAATGTCTTAAGTCTATAGCAAAAACAATAAATTGGTGTTCCTTGCCGTTCCAATAGTTTCTGAAGGGACAGTACACTACACTGTATATGCTGAACTTCACCTAGCATTATAACGTTCTCCAGTTTCTCCTATTAGGAGAATGCTTAAAGGTTCTATGTAGAACTCTACAACAGAGAGTTTTGTCTTTCAGAAATAACTGAAATCTCACCCAAAATCCCTGAGACACTGCTCCAGAACGTTGTAACCACCAAAAAGAACCCTTGAGGAACTCAAAAAAAAGAATATATCACAACAAACTGGAGTAAATGTGTGTTTTAACTTCATAAAGTCGCTTTGATCTGATCACGCTGAAGTATTAATTAAAGAGAGTGATGACACCAGGTTTTCTAGAGGCACATATTAATGTGACTGCAGGACAGATTTCCACCGAACACCAGCATTTACCAGATTGTAGCATTCGCGTGTAAATGCTCATCGTGACCTCGAGTCCTTTCTCACATTCCGCACTCAACGGCAGCGTTAAAAAAAAAAAAGCTCCTTATCAGTCTTAGCTAAAACTTGTAAAATTTACTACTACAGACCTTCCAAATGTGTTGAAAGAGCACATTCTTTCGACAAGCTGTGATTCACACATCACACACTCCGCTTGAAGTCCTGCATCTCTCCCCAGACGTTTCCTTTTATGGGCATTTTACTGTTTTTCGACACACACTGATTTCATCCTGCTGAAGCCACAGCAAGAGCGATAAAAGGACACTAGAGGTCAGTGCTTGCTTACATCACACCGCTCTCTGCAGTGACACGCCAAAAGCTTTTCACATGAACAAGGCTTTCTATTTTGGGGTGCTGCTCGTTTCTGTGAAAGAACAACAACAACAACAACGACAGAAATCATTCAAACTTCACACGTGAATAACTCATTGGTTTTGTTTGATATATTTTCCACACAATGACTTTTCACATGTAGTGCATGTATTTATTATTATTATTATTATTATTATTATTATTATTATTATTATTATTATCCATCTTCTATACCACTTATCCTTTTCAGGGTCACGGGGAACCTGGAGCCTATCCCAGGGGGCATTGGGCACAAGGCGGGGTACACCCTGGACAGGGTGCCAGTCCATCGCAGGGCACACACACATTCACATTCACACACCCATTCATACACTACGGACACTTTGGACACGCCAGTCAGCCTACCATGCATGTGTTTGGACTGGAGGAGGAAACCGGAGTACCCGGAGGAAACCCCCGCAGCACGGGGAGAACACGCAAACTCGAACCCCCAACCCTGGAGGTGTGAGGTGAACGTGCTAAACTCTAAGCTAATAATAAAACCAGTAATAATAAAAATTTGAATTTTTTTTTATTTGTGTGATTTTATTTTCCATATGATTCATTTATCATGTAAATTTTAGATGATTCATTTAATTTCATGTCATTTGTATTTATTTTTTTATTTTCAAATTCATTTATTTTCGTCCGATTTTTTCACATATTTATATGTGATTTAAAAAAATTATATATATAATTCATTTATTTTACACATGATTCATTTTTAGGTGAATTTTAGATGATTCATTAAATTTCATGTATTATTATTATTATTATCATTATTATTATTATTATTATTATTATTATTATTATTATTTACAAATGATTAATTTCTTTTCTTGTGCGTTTTTTTATTTGATTCATTTATTTTCACGTTTTCACTTAATTCTTGGAATTGATTTGTTTATTTTCACATGCGTGATTTATTATTATTATATATATATATATATTTT